>NC_133381.1:40477386-40635943 GCF_049309525.1 Garra rufa
TATTAATGTGATTGTGATGTGATTTCAGATAAAGTCAAGTCTAACCTGCATGCACTGCTTCAAAGCAGATACCAGTTGGTCTGTGCAGTGCCAAATGAAGTCAAATACAGCTCTTTATGAGCTTGTTCCAGTGAGTTTTGTTGGGGTTAGAGCAGGGCTGGGAACTGGCTGGCAACTTTGGTCCTGGAGGGCCACTGTCCTGCAGAGTTTAGCTCCAACCTTAATCAAACACACCTGAACAAGCTAATCAATGTCTTTAAGATCACTAGTAAGATACAGGCAGGTGGTCCTGATCCTTCGGATCCTCCGGAACCGAAGTTGCCCAGCCCTGGGTCAGAGTTAAACTCAACAGAATTGGAGTTGAAGAGCCCTGACCCAAGTCATATATCAAGGGTGGCCAACGTTGGTCCTGGAGAGCCACAGAAACTTCATAAAAATCACTTGCCTGTAGCTTTCTAGTAAACCTTGATTAGCTTGTACAGATGTGTTTGATTAGGGTTGGAGCTGAACTCTGCAGGACTGTGGCTCCTTGGATCCGATGTTGGCCACCCCTGCCATATATGTTCCTGTAGGTCAGGGATGTCCAATCCTGCTCCTAAAAGGCCACATTCCTGCAGAGTTTGGCTCCAGGACAACTTCTAGAAAACCTTAATTTGCTGTTTCAGGTGTGCTTAATTGGAACAGGGGCCAAATCTAGCTGGAAAGTGGTCCTTTAGAAGCAGGATTGGACGTCCCTGCTACAGGTCAAACGAAGCAGGGATGGGCAACTTCAGTCCTGGAGGACCACTGTTCTACAGAGTTTAGTTCCATTTCTAATCAAACAACACCTGCTTGTATTTTTTTTAGGCAATCTTGAAAACTTAGGTTAGATTTCTCAGGTGTGTTTGCTTAGGAATGGTGCTAAACTAGTTCTACCAACAGTAAGTTGTGGGCATGATTCCCAATAAGATATTCGGTATGCCTTGAATGCAAGGTAAATTGATGTAAGCATCTGAAATGATATTAAATGAGATGGCAGAACATCTCAGAGATTAGACGTTGACACTCTTCAGTTGGGCCAATAAGTAACCGCCCAGAATAATCTCAACATTGGCAACTTCGGTCTTGGGGGGCTACTGTCATGCAGAGTTTAGGTCCGGCCCCAATCCAACACACTTGAACAAGCTCATCAATGTCTTCAAGATCACTAGAAAGCTACAGGCAGGTGTTTAATTAGAGTTGGAGCTAAACTTTGCAGGGAAGTGGCCCTCCAAGATAGAAGTTGCCGAAAAAAAAATTGAACCCAATTTAAAGGTGCCATAGAATGCATTGAAACAATATTTTAAATTGTTCTCTGATATCTACATAGAAGGTATATGGCATAGGAAAGGGCAAAAAGAAAGAAATGGTTTTACAGGTCAATTTACAACCCTAGAATTTGTCCCTAGAATGAAATGGTCTGTTATTGGCTTATTTGGCAGGCTCGTGAATATTAATGTGAGCTCTGATCTGATTGGCTGTTTCACAGAGCTGCTCATCTCAATAGCTTGCACATGAAGGAAATATTTATTTAAACTAAGGCAGGGCTGGGCAACTTTGGTCCTGGAGGGCCACTGTTCTGCCAAGTTTAGTTCCTAATTAAACACACCTGCCTGTAGCTTTCTAGTGGTCGTGAAGACATTGATGAGCTTGTTGAGTTGTGTTTGATAAAGGTTGGAGTTAAACTCTGCAGGAGAGTGGCCCTCCAGGACAAAAGTTCCCCATCCCTGATATAAGGTATTCTTATACTTATTGACCTAAATGAAAAGAGTCCAACTCTAATCTCTATGATGTTCTGCCATCTCATTTAATTTGATTTCAGATGCTTACATCGATTTACATTGTATTCAAGGTATACTATATATTAGAAATGGAACAGTGGTCCTCCAAAACTTAAGTTGCCCATCCCTGCTCTGTTGTGACCTATAGCAAGGGCACCCAATCCTGCTCCTAAAGGACAACCTTCCAGTAAAATTGGGCTCCTGCCCCAATTAAACACACCTGAAACACCTAATCAATAGCTTTGTTCAACTTGAAGCGGTGATTTGTAGACTGTTCATTTTTGTGACATCAGTACCTCGAGAGCGATTCCAAGGATATGGAGCCAGCTGTCTGCTCTCTATAGCTCTTGTGGTACTTTGATGTCATATCAATCGGTCCTGCAATCACAGGCCTGCAGAGTTCAGCTCCAACCCTAATCGAACACACCTGAACAAGCTAATCAAGATCTAAGGTTTACTAGAAAGCTACAGGCAGGTGAGTTTTTATCAGGGTTGGAGCAAAACTCTGCAGGACTGTGGCTCTCCAGGACTGACGTTGGCCGCTCCTGATTTAAAAAATACTTGTGTGAGTATGTGTGAGGAAGCAGAGCTAAATTTGGTCACTCCTTTTTTTGATAGGTCCATTTAATTCCCGGTACAGTATTAAGCTGGTTTACTTGAGGCCATGCAAGGTTGTAAAACACTCTAATCTCAGGAGGTGAGTCTAGAGCATCACCAAGACTATGGGAGATGTGGCTAAGGATAGCTCCTCTAAGGGGATTACTAGAGGTGTGAGGGAGTGTCCTATGACGCGCAAGGATTAGGCCATTAGTGATTAGCTGGGACACTAAGTCACACCACTTGCACCAAAGACACAACCACTCTCTCATCTACCATTTATACTTTGCAACTCAGACCTATACCTTCAACTAGAAACCATGTCAAAGGAGAAACTGGAAGGCCTGGTGAAGCGCATGGAGTTGACCCTCGTGGAGATGGAGCAGCTGAAGCTGCACTGTGGCCGGCAGAGCGAGGAGCTGAGCCAACTGGTGGTGGAGCTTCGCAGGGAAAACCAGGAGCTCACTGAGAAGTACAACCAGCTTGCCCAGGACATGAAGGAGGCTAAGGAAATCATCGAACAGTTGCAGGACACCAAGTACGCATTTGACGCAAAGGAGAGGCAAGCTCAGAAGCTCAGCCGACAACTCTGAAAGAGCACAAATGGACTGGTGAACCACTGTTTACTAGGTGCATGTGATATGTTTTTGGGAATATTTTTAATGACTGAGACTTGATACAAAAAATGCAGGAAACTACATGGACTTGGAAATGTATTTTATTGATTACACACTGTGTGCTTCTGCTGGTTTGTTTTAGGTTGAGGAGTGAATCAATGTAAAATATGCCAATGCTGATGTTGATTTAAAAGTATTTTAGTTCACCCCTTAAATGTTTGGTTTCGATGTAATGAAAAAATGACAGAAAATCCTAGATTGTGGTTGAAGAAGAGACAAGGCCTTGATACGAGTATCATTAAGCTGCCAGTATTATATGAATATGTGTTAGCTGTGAAACTGAGACAATGACAAAGCATTTTGTTAAGTGAATCTCTGTCATTTAACAAAATAAAATCACACTCTGGTCGATTAATGTCTGAACACACAGTCAACCTAGAGAGGATTATTTAACCTAATGTAAAATGGCTGAATCCTGCTTGTGACTGCACATGTGAGTCAGTAGTTTTGAAGCAATCGTGGAAACACTCTCTTTTGGACCCTAAACCCAAAGGGCAGTGGTTAGGTTATAGATCATGTGTGTCGGTGCACTGTATAGTTGCAAAGATTATATCCAAATATATCCTATTCCTGGTAAGCGGTTTAGGAAGATGACTACATCAAGCTTTGCCATCTGCATGGACTTCCAAAATTCCTTTGAATGAAGACTTCACATTAATTTACAATTCCCTCATCTTATACTCTAAAACATTTCACTATTTACTCCTCTCTTAAAAACTAGAGGCTCTTCTAATGCAGTTTTGGGCTCTGTCACAATATGCAAAGCCACCTCGGGGGAAAAAAGAGGTATGCTGTTAGTCCATCTAAACCCTGATAAAACAGGCCCAGTAATTACTATTTTTACTCTTTCAGTATTAATTATTTGGGACTAATGAGACAAGAGAACCTCATCCTGATGGTAACGCTTGCTGCATGGATGATTTTACACTGCTTTTCTGCCTCAGTGGTTTGTCCTAGAGTCAACGAGAGTGTGACTACCATCAAATACAACACTGATGAATTTGATCTGTAGAGAGTGAATAAATCCTGTCAATACCAGCTCCTGAAGCTAGAGGGTGCAGCTACTTATTTTACCTCAGCAGACCAATGCTTGTCTTGTTGAACTCTTGACTACACAGAATATTTACCATTATTCATTAGATCACCTCCATTTGTGTTTAAATAAATCCTAAACAGCTCCATATACATATTAGACCATAAAAAAAGAATAGATAATGAATCATGAATGTGACTCTTACTTCTTACCTAGTTAACTTCTTACCTTAGTAACCTAGTTAATAAATATATTTGAATATATATGATGGAATAAGACTTGCATAATCCATGAATTAAACTGTTTATTACTGCAGGGTATTTTTGTTGGCCCCATAAAACCAGTGAAAATACTGTACCATGGAACAAGAAAAATAATTGATTCCATGTAGTTGCATTGTTAAGAATGTATGCACACATGAGGGTGTAATGCTTCACTTTGGAGCAGCATTACCAACTCTCAGTCAGTTATTCCCACTGATCTAGAATCTAGAAGCTGGACTGATATTCAGACCAACAGCATGATTGCAGCTGTGATATTGCTTTTATACAACATCAAAACGTCATTAGTTAATATTGATTGATTGAGACAAGTTGATTAACTTGTAGGGATTAATTGTGCACCACAAGAATAATAATGTGGTAGTAAACTGTTTCCATTTTTGATTTCACATATAGTCCTTTAAGTCTGCTATGTTCTTGCAGAAACACAAAAGAAACACTGTTTTTGAATGAATTCCTTAAGTGAATAATTCAATGACTTCAATCACTTGCGCCACCTATTTCCTGCCTGGTGGAATGATCTTCCCACCCCTCTCCGGAATGCAGACTCCTTAACAGCTTTCAAGCGACTGCTGAAAACCCATCTTTTTCGACACTATTTGACTCAATAATATATATAAAAAAAAAAAAAAAAAAACATTTGTTCTCCTCTCTTTCTTGATCTTCCCTTTCTAGCCTGTACTCATCTAACAACGCCTAATATATGGTATTTTTGAGCACTTCCTATGTTGATCTGCCTCCTTAGGATGAATCTCTTGTTGTATTCCCAATTTGTAAGTCGCTTTGGAAAAAAGTGTCTGCTAAATGAATAAATGTAAATGTAAATGTGGAGTTACAGAGACTGCGGAAAGAGTCATTGAGAACAAACAGCATTACAATAGCAGCTGGAATAATGTCTGTATAAATGAGCAACTTAAGTCAAGCCTGCTTAAGTAATACTGCTTCAGAGCGTTTTATTTATTGATTTATTTATTTTTGAGGCTGTGTAGCTATCCCATTATTCATCATGTTCAGGTATGTGCACCAAAATCTTGAGTTGTTGAGTAAAAACAACAAACAAAACAGAAATATAATTTATACAGAGATGCATTTGCATTTTGTAAAAGGTTTACAGCTGTTTTATTAATTATTAGGAGCACCACAAATAAGTCTCTTTTGACACCTTTTTTAAAGTATTACCAATTTGAACCAAGTAGCCTATTAAAAACCTTACATTTATTTAAAATCTCTGTAAAAACCTTATTTCCAAAACTGCCAAATTTTACCCGTTTTTCTTCTCTGTTTTTCTATTATTCTTTATTTATTTATTTGATGTCATTCGTGACAAAACATTATCACAAATGTACTACAGTAAAATAACTAAGTATGGCATTTGTAAATATGTTAATTGGCGGAAACTATGGTTACTATTTTTGTTAGGGAACTTTTCCTCACTATTAAAATGTTACAACTGAACGCTCCTCTTCTCAGCGCTACAGTGTGTGTGTGTGTGTGTGTGTGTGTGTGTGTGTGTGTGTGTGTGTGTGTGTGTGTGTGTGTGACGCAGTGTGGACATTTAACACCAGTCTTCCTTCACGCGCCTCAGAGAGAGAGAGAGAAAGAGAGAGAAAAGAGAGAGTTCAGAGAGCAGATTAATCAGCGTGGGATGCAAACATCAACTCTGCGAACTTTCGACAGCTGGAACAAGTCAAAGTGAGTTATATGTTTACGAGTTACTGTATATTTCTCATACAGTGTGTTTTCTTGAGGTCTACAGTTGAGGTTCTCGCTAAAACACGAGCAGTTCATCAAACTCTGTGTTGAGAAATAGTTGCATTGATGTCTGTTGGAGATTTAATATTTAACTCTGGATTATTGGTTAAAAATCAGTTTATCATCTGAATGAGTGCTGTTGGATGTCGTTTTTTTACAGAAAAAAAGTAAAACAAACTTAAGAAACACTGAACTGAAAGTAAACAGTACAAGAGTAATTGATGACATTACTTGAAACAAAGCAAGTTCAGATTAATCGAAAGAAGTTTTAAATGTCCTTTATAAACATTTCTTGTCACTTTACATTATTTTAATGACCTTTTGCAATTTCCCTTCAATAGTCATGTGGTGTAAACTTAATATTTAAAATATTTAATTATTAGCATGCTGTTTAGTTTGAGATGCAGTCAAGCTCTATCATCAAGTTTTCTTGTTAAAGTGCCCCTATTATGCCATGTTAAAGGTAGTTAATATTGTTGTAATAGTCTCTTAAAACAGGTTTACATGTATGCAAGTTCAAAAAACACTTTAGTTTTCTCAAAAATTAGATTTAATTTTACCCCGTTTCTAAATGATTCGTAAACGACTCGTGTGAAGCAGTTCGAAGAATCAGTCTCTCTAAACCCCTCCTTTCAGTGAGCCCTCACCGCTGTGATTGGTCAGATGGTGCAGTCCTTTTGGATTGGTCTACCGCTTCAGCGCAAAACGAAACGCCCATTGGCATAACTGAATGACAGCTGTGGAGACCTGTTAATGCATAGAAAAGATAGCCTCGATTTTACCCTATCAATTCGAGCCGGAGTCTGACGATGAAACGGTTGAAGTGGCACATCGACAAGAAACTGTTTTGCAAGCACGACTGGAGCAGGACGTTTCTCAGTGGGTGTCATATTATAACAGTGGAAAGTGCTTGCAATTTGCTTTTGTAAGCGAACCGGGCACACCTCTACGTTGTGAACTTCAACACTGTAACGTACAACCCATAACACTGCGTTAAGCCATCGTTTATCATTATCATTACTTAAACTAATAAGGCAGACAGACAGTCAAGCTGCATCAATCACAATTTTTAGACTACATTGCACTCACAGCTGAACAACAGAACTACAGAAACGCAAGTTAGCCGCTTACCAAGACATGTGCGGGGTTGTTACACACCATAACATACACAAAGACGTATTTTGAACGATCGCTAGAAAATACAATCATCAATTATTAATCATACTTACAGGCAGAAGTTCAGAGGAGCAAGCCGGTCCAAATAAACTGGGCACTGATCCATTTTTTAAAACCAAGCGTTTGGTGAATCTCGCGTTGTAACGTTACTCCCCAAGATTGGAAAAACAGTCATCAGTAAAATGACGCGAACACAACACAAGATTGGCATTGGACTGCTGAGGTGTTGAAAAAAATTAATGTTAACCACTCATTCTTGGTAGTTTCATCTTTCGGAAGGGCATATAAAACAAATTCACTCTCACAGCGCAGGGCGTCTTCTTGACATGATGTAACGTTAATCCACGTGAAAATGGTAGGCCTACTGTTTGTGGGCGGGCAAGTTGTTCACGAAATTGAACGTGGGCGGACATTACGCAAATGTGTAGCTCGTGACGTGTGGCCGTTACAGAAAAAAGATTCGAATTGCTGACGACTCGTTTAGGCGAATGTGAGCCGACTCTTTTTTTTGTTAGACAAAAACTTCATTTATAGTGCACTGTCCGCGTCACAACTTTGCAGATAGTTTATGTTCACATACAGCTACATGACACACTACATGAAATATCATATTTGAAAAGGCATAATAGGGGCACTTTAAAACTTTTCTGTTTTTTAATATATTTTGGCTGTATGACACTTCTGATGACTGTACAGTATGTTTTAATGGGAGAGATTACATAAACAAGTGAAATGTACATCACATTCAATATCTCTAACGTTTTATGAAAGGTGTGAATTGTATTCCACATCTGAGTGAAATCTATACACCTATAGGCTTCTTCTGCTGTTCAGAAAAGCACAACTTGCAGCAGCGTTGGCAGGTGACAGCATGCTCAGACTGGCAGCAAAGCAGTCATTTACTATATTATAGAACTTTCATAGCTTGTTTCAGGCTGTTTGAACATGATTTCTGAGAGGGTTGCTTGACTATCCAGAAGTCTAGTTTATATTGGCATCACTGAGTTGAAGAGCTTTCACCGTTGGCTGCCCCAAATCACAGTTACGGTAATTTGCTTCAAACAATAGTGCCACACATACAGCACTGACACTGCAAACAAACCTCAGTGCTCTCAGATCACTGCAACATCGGGCAGATTCAGAAATTAACAACTGGCTGCTTTCGATTCATGCATGTGGATTTGAAGTAAACACAGGATGATGAGTATAAGAAATTATAGGAGTTGTATTAGTCCAAAACAATCATTCATTTTGATATACAGAACACATTTTTTTCTGAACTGATTAGTGTATTTCTGCTAACTAATCTAAAGTTGAGTTGATATTATGATCTTGGACATGGATTGCCCGAGAAACATTTTAGGGTCGTTTCTCTTGTAATAGGACAAAACCAACAGTCTTTGCACTTGTTGAGATGTTCACCAATTGATAGCAATTGCACAAAATCTTAGCCTCTAAAATTCTGGCAATTTTGCATCATAGTTATGCAAGTGCTCCTGTCTACTACGAGATGATTTGATGTGATCATTTTAATTTAGTCAAAACAATTAATGCATCCATTCAAAACTGCATCCTGTTTGCTACTTCAATTTTATTTCACTTTAAAAACAGAATTTTAATTGCAATATTAGAGGCATTTGAAAGACTTTTGCTTAGATTTTTTATTTTTTCATTTACAGTCTGGATGAGTCAATGCTAATTGCCAAACGTCAGTGCCAGACTAGAGATTTTGGGGAAATATAAGTTGACCAATTTCACAGGAATTTGTGCAATGCATGATGAACACAGATTTTATTTTTAGCGTCGGACTATGAATTAATCTAGTCAAAGGATATGTTAAGCATGTTTGGGTTGGTTTTAGAGCATATATCATTTTAATTTAGTCAAAACAATTAATGCATCCATTCAAAACTGCATCCTGTTTGCTACTTCAATTTTATTTCACTTTAAAAACTGAATTTGAATTGCAATATTAGAGGCATTCGGGAAGACTTTTGCTCAGATTTTGTTCCAATTTACAGTCTGGATGAGTCATTGCTAATTGCCAAACATCAGTGCCAGTCTATAGATTTTGGGGAAATATAAGTTCAGAAAGTTGTGCAATGCATGAGAGCACACTTTTATTTTTAGCTTCAGACTATGAATTAATGTAGTCAGAGGATATCAGACATGTTTGGGTTGGTTTTAGAGCACATATGTTTCAGTGCGAATTTATTGTGTTCAGAATGACTTGAAAAATTGCTATTGTTTTGTTTAGTGTATGATGCATTGTTTTTGTTTACTTTTTTTTTTTTACCTCAGCAATCTTTGCCTTAATGCTTGTTTGATAGCTTGGTCATTCTAGGGTACCAAACGCAAATCTAAAAAAAAGTTTTGATTTGCATGGTAATGATTGCGAATGTTAAATCTCAAATAGCGCTTTATGGGGTCTGTATGGAATGCATTCCTACGTCGGTAATCTAATGTTTTTTTCATAATTCGTGTTTTGAGCTGAGCTGATGTGTCTTGTCTGTTTGAGCATGCACAGCTTCAGGGCTTTTCCAAATTAACAGAAAATAACACCCACCTTTGTCTGTTGCAGGACATTGGGTGTGTGAGCGTTGAATTGGCAAAAAACAGGTATATTTTTCAAGTTTCATTTGGACAGATATTGTGTGGCACAGGTGTTATGGTTTAAGCATCTGTGCTGTGTGATGTATCCAGTCAGGATCGACTCTGAGCCATCAGGATGCTGTCGGTTGTGGTTTGTCTACAGATGTTACTGGCCTCTGCTTTCATGGTGAGTGATGTATTGCAGTTCACTGTAACAGATGACTCTTCCAGTCAATAAATTACACTTACATCATCATGTAAGGTCGATTACAGCTAGGAAATCTGAAGCAGAGACATGTAACTGTTAAGCAAAACATCCTAGCACTTCTTGCGAAAGGCACAAAGCTTATCTACTTTAATATTTATATGTAAATGCTGGCCACTTTTCAGTCTGGAGTACAGTCTGCATATACTCAGAAATGTAATACAGAAATGTAATACTGTATAAAAAGAGTGAAAATACAGTTTATTCAGAACATACGTAATGTTATAATGTTATAATACATGACATCTGCTTATATAGTGGCCCCCAAATATTTGGATACATTTGAATTTTTATTTCATGCCAACTGTATAACTGTCTGAATGTCATTGTATTAGTGTTGCATTCAGAAAATGCAATACAGTGACTTTCAGATTAAGTGTTTGGATATATTCAAATATTAAAGGGTTCAAACGAGTAGCACTGAAACCCTATTGCAATTGTTAGAATAGCCAAGGAGCAGCAATCTTAAAACTGATTGTGCAGACCAAAACGTAAGTCATAGAGACTTGAAACTTGGAGGGATGGTGGTACTCCCATAGCTGATAATGTCACCAAGGCTCGCCCCAATTGCCCTGACGGGGGCGCTACAGTGATCAAAAGTATGTAAATGCTCATAACGCATAAACCGTCAGTCGCAGGCTCAAGTGTCTTATGTTGTTGGAATCCTTGGCTCAAAACGCATGCCTTATATTTTATGCCTAATATTTTCGGGTATTTTGGATTTTTTGGAAATCTTTGGAAATCTGGAAGTCCTTGGTTTTTCACCCGATCGGAACCAAACCAGTGCAGAATGATTCTCTGGAGGCAGGAATCGGAGTTAAATAAACACTGATGTTTATTGAAAAGTAAACGAAAAACAAAGAACATGGTGCGAAACTGACAGAAGTAACAATACATCGACGGACAAAGGGAGTGAGCAGACACAGACTCTTTAAACACTACAAACGGGGCGTGGCTACAAACAAGATAACAGGATGACGAGGGGGAAATACAAATATGGGCATGACTAAACCAATACAGACTCAAATCCTGACATTATCCCCCCCCCCCGAAGGCGCGTCTCGCTCCTAATAACATCCATAGGGGAGGGAGGGTGGGCGCCCTGGAGGCAGGCACACATGAGACACAGGATACAGGGGCGGTCTCCAGGCCGGATCAGGGAGCTCAGGAGGCCATGGCGGATCAGGGGGTTCAGGAAGCCATAGCCAGGTAAACAGTCCATAAGGCCACGGCGGGTCAGGGGGTTCAGGAAGCCGTGGCCGGGTAAACAATCCAGGAGGCCATGACGGATCTGGGGGCTCAGGAAGCCATGGCCAGGTAAACGGTTCAAGAGGCCATGAAGGATCAGGGGGTTCAGGAAGCCATGGCCAAGTAAACAGTCCAAGAGGCCATGGCGGATCAGGGGGTTCAGGAGGCCATGGCCAAGCAAACAGTCCATGAGGCCATGGCGGATCTGGGGGTTCAGGAAGCCATGACCAGGTAAACAGTCCATAAGGCCACGGCGGGTCAGGGGGTTCAGGAAGCCATGGCCAGGTAAACAATCCAAGAGGCCATGGCGGATCAAGGGGTTCAGGAGGCCATGGCCAAGCAAACAGTCCATGAGGCCATGGCGGATCAGGGGGTTCAGGAAGCCATGACCAGGTAAACAGTCCATAAGGCCACGGCGGGTCAGGGGGTTCAGGAAGCCATGGCCAGGTAAACAGTCCAAGAGGCCATGGCGGATCAAGGGGTTCAGGAGGCCATGGCCAAGCAAACAGTCCATGAGGCCATGGCGGATCAGGGGGTTCAGGAAGCCATGGCCAAGCAAACAGTCCATGAGGCCATGGCGGATCTGGGGGTTCAGGAAGCCATGACCAGGTAAACAGTCCAAGAAGCCATGGCGGATCAGGGGGTTCAGGAAGCCATGACCAGGTAAACAGTCCATAAGGCCACGGCGGGTCAGGGGGTTCAGGAAGCCGTGGCCGGGTAAACAATCCAGGAGGCCATGACGGATCAGGGGGTTCAGGAGGCCATGGCCAAGCAAACAGTCCATGAGGCCATGGCGGATCTGGGGGTTCAGGAAGCCATGACCAGGTAAACAGTCCATAAGGCCACGGCGGGTCAGGGGGTTCAGGAAGCCGTGGCCAGGTAAACAGTCCAGGAGGGGGGTAGTCCGGATGCGGCGGCCATCTTGTCCGGGGGCTTGGGAGAGACCGCCATCTTGTCCGGGGGTTCAGGCTTGGCGGCCATCTTGGCAGGGGACTCAGGCTTGGCGGACCATCTTGGTCGAGGACTCAGGCTTGGCGGCCATCTTGGTCGAGGACTCAGGCTTGGCGGCCATCTTGGCCGAGGACTCAGGCTTGGCGGCCATCTTGGCCGAGCAATCAGTCTTGGTGGCCATCTTGGCCAGGAACTCAGGAACGGAGGCCATCTTGGCCAGGGATTCAGGCTTGACGGCCATCTTGGCCAGGAACTCAGGAATGGAGGCCATCTTGGCCAGGGATTCAGGCTTGACGGCCATCTTGGCCAGGAACTCAGGAACGGAGGCCATCTTGGCCGAGCAATCAGGCTTGGTGGCCATCTTGGCCAGGAACTCAGGAATGGAGGCCATCTTGGCCAGGGATTCAGGCTTGATGGCCATCCTGGCCGGGAATTCAGGAACGGAGGCCATTTTGTGAGCAGACACAGACTCTTTAAACACTACAAATGGGGCGTGGCTACAAACGAGATAACAGGATGACGAGGGGGAAATACAAATATGGGCATGACTAAACCAATACAGACTCAAATCCTGACATGTTCATTAAAAAAAATTGACCATGTAATATTTAAGCAGAATGTCATAACTAGACCCTCCAATGAAAATAACAGATTTCGTTCTGGTTATGTATGCAGGACTTCTCCAATCATTTAGCAGGATTTTTCTGATCATTTTGTTAAACTCTGCCCCTGCGAGCTCACCTCCACTTTTGAGTGCCACGCCCACATTTCAAGATCCAATCGACAACCTGTACACAGAACCAAGCCCCGCCCTACATTTTCTTTTCAGATAATTGATTACGCTCTGATGCACATCATAATGTGGCAAAGAAATGTTTGTTATGTTTCACAAACTTCATATGTAATCTAACAAGTTTAACCAACTTTATATGTTATGTGATAGAAACAGATGATTTTCTAACTTGCTAACTATGTTTATAGCAACCCACCAGTGATTACTGGGATGAGTGGGGCCCGTATGGCGAATGCAGTCGCAGCTGCGGTGGTGGGGTTACCATGAGGATGAGACGATGTGTAACCAAGCGGTAAGTAGCAGACTGTCATCACTTTCATAGCCTCATGCATTGGGAGACTCTTTCATTTCCTGTTATTCTAATGTCATCCAATGGCCTTTGATGAGTTTAACTGTTAACTTGAGTTAGTTCGAGGGGTTCATCAGAGCTGAAAATGAGATGGTGAATAGTGCTTTGAGAGCACAGGAGAGTGAGTTATTCTTCTGTAGCTGAAAGGAGAAAATCCAGTTGAAAAGACTGTAAATTGAGACGCGAACCTAGTCAAGGCAGGTCAAGGCAGCTGTGTCATTATTTAGTGTAGGGAAGAGCCTATGATTGAGAGTACAAGTCATAACCCTTGTTTATGTGTTTTGGCTTTAGAGAAGCCTCATGAGAAACATGCCTGGCTTCTCTATCGCTATTCTTAAGATATTATTTACACTCTTAAAAATAAAGGTTGAAAAAACATTGAAAAAAAACCCAGTGCAGATACAATTTGAAAGAATGTGAATTAAGGGGAGACACTGAAGACAAAAACACTGTTTTTTCATTCACCTGTCAAGTTTGAAATTTTGAGCTTTTTGGTTTTTCATTGGTTTTTCAGAAAACATCCAAAAGACACTGTTAAGTGTTTCTTTTTTGGCACTTTATCTATTTGTGTCAATAGATTTCAATTACAATATATATTTTTAAAGGCTTTGGTTTTCTCAAAATGAGTTTTTTCTCCTACACCGAGCCGTAAATCTCCACATCAGTAGCACTTACACAAACACACCACATTTACATTTTTATTCCTGACTACATCCTGAAGGTTTTTACAGAGGGATTTGTTCATATATGATTTGCTTGATTTTATAAAACATTTATTTCCCAAAAAAAATGGTAAAAAAAAATATATAGCTTTAAGTATGGCGTGACAAAATGAGATTCCCTCTGTAAAAACATTTGACTCTGATCCAAAAAAGTAAAAGAATTTTGAAATTGACTTCATCCAGTTTTTTTTTGTTCTAGAAATGTATGTAAATTAGTGCATATTTCATTAAATAATGCCTCATTTGCATATTTAAACATAACATTTTAGAAAACTTGAAATACATTTTTTTTTTTTTACAATTATCAATGTAAACAATCAACTGGGTAAATAAGGTCATGGCTATTAGTTGTTGTTTTTTTTCACCTGCAGTGTCTCGCCTTAAATCTAAAAATTGAGGATAGATTTAAATAGATTTGCTTGTTAAGCAACTTTAATTATCTTTAGTTTTTTTTTTTTTATACAATTTCACAATTATTTTGAAGAGTTTATGGTTCCATTCATAACTGTTAACATCCATGGAAACCTTCGATTGCACTAAAGGTTCTTTATGGTAAAAAAAGATTCTTTAGAAATGTAAAATTTACTTGACACTAATAAAAATGGTTTCTTTTAAGAACTGCTCCCTGAAAGGTTCTTTGAGGAACCAAGAATGGTTCTTTTATGGCATTGCTGTGATAAAAATAAAACTTTTGCGACCGTTATTTTTTAAGAATGTATCATCTGTTCATCTTACAAAAATAATATACAGTGTTTCCTTTGTCACACACACTGGTTTAGTGAAGTTTGCAAGGTCAAGGTCAAGTATGCACTTTAAGAGCAACGTGGTACATTGTATAATTGTGTGTTTGAGTGATAGAGTCTTGGCTGGAGAAAGTCTTCACCAAGACATGGAGAGCTTTGGCCATAAATCTGGGTGTTGGAATCTGGTCTGCATGTTTCGTCTTGCATTTAACTCAGTGAACGGCGCGAATGAAGATGAGGCAGATTGTCTATAAATGTACCACTCCTCTTTAAATTATTCACCTAGTCCAAATTAAGTTCGATAATACTTTCTTGGTCTAATACAAAAAAAAAAGTACAGTATTCCTACCAGTTGTAATCTGATTTGTTTGAATGAAATAGCCTCAGTAATTATGCATGCACAATGCACTCAAAAATATAAACATGCATGTGTGTCAGAATTTCCCAGAAACAGTTTTTAAAGCATGCTTAGTAACTTGTGAGAAATTTAATCTCCTAAATACACTTCTCGCTCAAGACTGAAACAATCCCCCTAAGGCGATGTTTCTGGGACTTTCAGACTTCTCTCTTCCAGCTTGGTGCGAGTGTTTACTCTTGCAGCATTTGTCTCGCAGAGTGATTCAGCCACCGCACCCTGACTTTTACCTCTCAGTATTACTGTCTGTCTTGTGCTGACATAATGTTTAGAAATACTGGAAACTCCACACAGCTGTATCTGTTAATTATTGATGTTATTGATGTATGAGGACCAGTGTTGGGTAAGTTACTTTAAAAAAGTAATTAATTACTAATTACTAATTACTTCATCAATGTTGTATTTAAAATACTTATCTAATTACTGTGTCTAAAAAGTAACTTAAATACTCAATAAGTAATTTAACTAAATACTTCTTAAAATCCCTATAAACCTTGAGTGGACAAAAAATAGAAATTAAACTCTTTAAATAATAGATAATTAAATAAAACATGAGTCAAACATTAAATAGTTTAGCATTTTAGCTTTTTAAATAATCTATATTACATTCTATGAAAACATTCTATAATAATAAACTTTTTTGTAAAGATGTAACCTTCTTTTGGTAAGAAACACAATTCCAGAATAACAAAAAATATATATAATTCTTAAGAAACTTAAGAAAAGTTAAACATGACATGTATCAACCTGTAAACGTGAAACTTAATTTAAAACAATGAGTTTAATAAATGTTTTACTTTATTTAAACAAATCTAAAATGTTATTTAGAATTTCAAGGAGCTTTTATAATACTATCCAATATTTTAATATTTAAAACATTTTAATGACCATTTTTGTAATCATATCATGTGTTTCCACAAAGTGAACTGTAACCTTGCTCATTCAGACACTTTTCTGCGCTACCGAAGTAAAATCAAGTTTTGCCTGTTTAGCAGGAGTTGCCGCAGTTTTATCCGTTGAATATGAAGGATCACACAGAAGTGTTCGTCTATGCTGCCGTGTCAGGTGCTTGAGTACTCGTGCTATTGACAGCGCAGCGGCCGATAGTTTTTTCTCCCCAGGACATAGCTTACATATTACTGTAATGTTCTTGTCTGCTTGTTTCAGAAAACTGAAGTAATGGGCATATTTCCATTTCGCAAAACAGCCACTCGCTTCAGCCGAGTCCAACATCCCCTTTAAGAATACCATAGGAGTATGCAGCAAACTTGCGCGAAATCACGTGCACCTGCACTTCAACGATTTTAAAGCGGCAGAGTTTACTTTCACATTTAGAAGATTAATTAATCAAATTAAATAATGATATTCAGCGAGTTTAATTATTTTACAGTGTAACGCAAGTACATTAAACGTAACTGTAATTAAAATACTTAAAAATGAACAGTAATCAGTTACTCTACTTTTTCAGTGGAAAAGTATTTTAATTACAGTAACGCGTTACTTAGTAACGCGTTACACCCAACACTGATGAGGACAGGAGAATGGAACAAAGCCCCTTTGGACCAGACGAGTTGACGTATGACGTAGTGCAGATTTAGCTGTGTCTCAGTACACACCTATAAGCAGAGAACACTTGTTACGGTCTTCTTTTTGTGTCTGTGTGGGTGTGTTTCTTTAGTGAGGGTGTGCATTTGTATGCGTCTTTAGATTTCTCTATTACGAGACACCTGATATTATTGGGTGTTTCACACTTTTTGTCCTTGTTTTAGGGTGTTGAGAGACATTTAAAATAATTTTGTATTGTATTGTAAAAAGTGCTGTACAGATAAATCTGAATTGCATTGAATTATATTGAATTTTGTCTTAAATGTAAATGCTGCGGATGAACTCTTGAACATGTGCATAATTGAACACTGTTTTCATTTGCATAATGCATTTTGTTTGCATTGTGCACAATATTCTTTTTTGCCAAGTGCCAGTTACCACGTCAAATTACAGTAATGTAAAACAACAACACTGAAGTGGGTGACAGTATTTTTCAGATGTTGAATAAGAATCTTGTTAAAAGCATTGTCAACTGCACCAATGCATACTGTATTTTGCATGCATGCAGAACTGTACTGAACCATGCAGTACTGTATTTTGTGAAAATATACTAGTGTAATTCATGCTTTCTCTATTTTCAGGACTGATGGTGGTCACAGCTGTGTAGGTCCAGATAAGTCCTATCGCTCATGTAATATCCAGGTATGCATGAAAAGCCCTGTTTAATGACCCATGTGCCTGATAAACATAACATTTTTAAATCTGTTTATATCAATTAGTACCATAATAAAAATCATTGCTATTGCACATTGCAAATTGTATTTTTGTTTTGACATTATTAATAACTACGCAATATATCTGCTAATATCTACTAATATCTGTTGTTCCAAAGTTTGTGGTCATAAATGCTTTTGAAAGAAATGCTCTTTTTCTCATTAACACTGCATTTTATTGATCAAAAATACAGTAAAAAAATGTAATTTTCTGAAATATTATTATTACAATTTAAAATTGCCTGTTTCCGCCACTGAATAAAAAATAAAAAAGATAATTGCGACTTTTTATCTCACAATTCTGACTTTTTTTTCTCTCGCAATTGAAAGTTTACTTCTCGCAGTTTACTTTTTTCACAGAATTGCATCAGATAAACTCACATTTCTGACTTTTTTGCTCAGAACTGTGAGATATCAACACAATTGCGAGGTTTAAAGTCAGAATTGGTAGATATAAGGTTAGAATTGTGGGATATAAACAGTTGTGAAAAATAAATAAATTTTCATAATTGCAACTTTGTATCTCACAATTCAGACTTTTTTTCTCACAATTGTGAGTTTATATCTTACAATTCTGAGAAAAAAAGACTGATATGTGCAGAATTGCGAGTTTATATCTCACAATTCTGACTTTACAACTTGCAATTGCGAGTTTATTTTACGGAATTGTGACTTTATTTCTCAGAATTGTGAGTTTATATTTTACAATTCTGAGCAAAAAAAAGTCAGAATTTGCGAGTTGTATCGCGCAATTCTGAGAAAAAAGGTCCAAATTGTGAGATAGCCAGTCCCAATAACCTTTTTTTTTTTTTTTTCATTTTCTATTCAGTGGCGGAAACGGGCTTCTATAGTTTTCTATGTGAATGTAAATCTATATGAAAATGAAATGTATTATGTAGCTGAATTTTCAGCATCATTACTCCAGTCTTCAGTGTCACATGATCCTTCAGAAATCATTCTAATATGCTGATTTGCTGCTTAAGAAACATTTCTGATTATTATGACATAGTCACCACTAGTAAGCTACTTCTAAATATATTGTAGAAACTTAAATTTTATGTAAAGCTGCTTTGCAAAGATTTGTATCGTGAAAAAAGCTATACAAATAAACTTGAAAACAGTTGTGCTGCTTCATATTTTTGTAGAAACTGTGGTACATTTTTTTTACATGAACAGCATTTATTTGAAACTGAAATCTTGTATAACATTCTAAATGTTTTTACTGTCTTCTTTGATCAATTAAATACATTCTTGCTGAAAAGTATTCATTTCTAACCACAAACTCTCTTTCCATCTGAGTCATCAGGACTGTCCCGAGGGATCCAGGGATTTCAGAGAGGAGCAGTGCTCTCAGTTTGATGGCACTGATTTTCAAGGAAAGCGTTACAAATGGCTGCCATACCATGGTGGTATGTACAGACAGGAAGTGATTCTGTATGCCAGGGTGGATTCACCTAAAAATTAAAAATGTACAATGAAATACTGTACATCTAGAAGTTTAGCAGAATGTTCATCAATGCACAGTGAACTCATGCATTGACCAGCGACTGTCAAGCACCCAATGCAAATATAAAAGTAGTCCATATGACATTCATTTACAATGGAATAAACCTAGTTGCATTTTTTAAATCTGTACAGGTATAATGTATCTTTGCTCTTCTGTACAGGAGAAAACCCCTGTGAGCTCAACTGCATTCCCAGAGGAGAGAACTTCTACTATCGGCACAAGTCTGCGGTGGTGGACGGCACACCCTGCCACCCCGGAGGAAAGGACATCTGTGTGGATGGGCTCTGTAAGGTTAGCACACCTTCTTTAGTCAACCATACTTATTTTAACCAACTTACCTGTGTGGATCTCATATGGCTTTTGAAAGATTTGTTAATTTGTCAGGGTGCTCGACTGGTCAACTAATGGATTACTGAAGTCCAGTAGTGTATCTTTAGATTTAGATTTTCTTTCTTTTTTAAAGGAGGTGAATTTAGAGACAGAAGCGCTGAATTAAGAGTGGTTTCTAAATTCATTCTCCATTACAGCACCACTGCTAAAGCCATCAAAACACTGCTTGTGTAACAAATCCCCTGCCCACATGAACAAATTTCACAACAGGTACTGGCAGACCTTAAATCGTCTGCTTTGTTCCTGCTATAATGCTGTTAATACAATTTTAATATAATGAACAGTTTGATTTAGGCTTTTTTCATATCAGGGATATTAAAGTGAACTAGAACTAAAGCTAACTTGAAATAAAATAAACATTAACTAAACAAATTGATTGTCAAAAACAACATTTCTCATTTTTGTTTAGGTTAACATTATTCCCAATTTTAAATAAAATCAGTAAAAATTACAAAAACACAAAACAAATTTACTTTAAAAAGACTTTAACTTAAATGAAGTTAAAATGAGAATATCCATATATACTTTATAACTAATTTAACTATTAATAAAAACTACAATAGTGTCTGAATGATACTAAAATATCACTGATTCATATATGTGACCCTGGACTACAATACAAAAAAAGTCTTAAGTAGCACGAAAATACATTGTATGGGTCTAAATGATACATTTTTCTTTTATGCCAAAAATCATTTGCATATTAAGCAACAATCATGTTCCATGAAGATATTTAGTAAATTTCCTACCGCAAATATATCAAAACTTTTGATTAGTAATATGTATTGCTAAGAACTTTATTTGCACTCTCAGATTTCAGATATTATAGACCATATATGTGATCCTGGACTACAAAATCAGTCATAAGGTTAAATTATACAAAACTGAGATGTATATATCATATGAAAGCTCATTAAATAAGATTTCTATTGATGTATGGTTTGTTAGGACAGGACAATATTTGCCCGAGATACATCTATTTGAAAATCTATAATCTGAGGGTGCAAAAAAATCAAAATACTGAGAAAATCACCTTTAAATTTGTCCAAATTAGGTTCTTAACAATGCATACTACTAATCAAAAATTACATTTTGATATATTTATAGTAGAAATTTCACAAAGAACTTCATGGAACATGATCTTTACTTAATTTCCTAATGATTTTTGGCATAAAAGAAAAATCAATAATTTTGACCCATACAATGTATTTTTGGCTATTGCTACAAATATACCCCAGCGACTTAAGACTGGTTTTGTGCTCCAGGGTCACATATACATAATCTCAATTTAAAAAAATTTTTTGACTGGTTTCGTGGTCCAGGGTCACATTAAAACTTTAATCAGCACACATACACATACATAAAACACATCAAATATGTTTTAAACATGAAGGGTGAGAAAACGATTACAGAATTTTCTCTTTGAGTAAACTAAACCTTTAAGACTGACTATTAATCCAAACATCACCCATCCACCCAACTGTCTAGTCAATTATGGAAATAATGTACTGTAGTTTTGCAGGTGCTTTCTTGTCTGGCTTGATTTTGTGAATATTATGAGTGTCTAAGAGCTTTATAGTCTTAACAATTCATTTTAACATTTAGTCATTTGTTGTTTAGGCTTATTTAGAATAATCAGCCTATACACAAATGTTTTAAATGTATCTTTTTAACAGTAGGAAGACAGTGAAAACAGTGAACTTCTTCATTATTTAAAAAACCAGAAGAGCCTTTAAGTGGCTGTTGGAGATTTTTCAGTGGACTTGAACTAGAGAACAACAGCGCTGTTTCTGTTCTTTGTCTGTTGACAGCGTCTTGGCTGTGATAACATGCTGGAGTCACTCCAGGAAGAGGATCCCTGTCTCCAGTGTGGAGGAAACGGACAGTCATGCAGTCTAGTCAAAACCAATTTCACAATGCGCAACTTGCCCAAAGGTAAACTCACACAAGATCCAAACGCATTTACTTTTTTATGTACATTCCTGTGCCTGAAAAGCAGCTCTGCCTCTTACTTACAGGTTACAATCAGATGTTCATCATCCCTGTTGGGGCGACCTCTATCCGCATCAAGGAAAGTGTACCAACACGCAATTACCTTGGTGAGTGTATGTAAAATCCTAAACTTTTCATAAGCAGAATCAGCCTTTTATCATTGCATTTTTCCTCTTACAGCAATTAAAAACCTGCGTGGTGAGTACTACCTTAATGGACACTGGGTGATCGATTTCTCTCGTGCCACACCTATTGCCGGCACTGTGCTGTATTACCAGAGAGGAACAGAGGGGGAAAAGACACCTGAGATCATCACAGGCCGTGGCCCGACCACTGAGCCCCTAGTGCTAGAGGTGAGAGTCCCTTAAAGTGATAGTTCACCAAAAATTTGATGTTTTTCTGCTTAAGCAGATACAGAGCATCAAATTAAATTTTTGGGTGAACTATCCCTTTAATAAGGTTTCCTGATTTGATTTGTGTGTTTTTTTGTGAACCAATGTTGGAAGTGGAATTTCTTGTAACTAGAAGAAAAACAAACAAACAAAAGATAACCTTTAAGGGCTGTGATTTTCTGTAAAAAGAAAAAGAAAACTTTGATGACTTAAAAATGTAAACACACTCAAAAATATCAGTATTAATAAAAGTTTCCTTCCTTTACATCTATTATTTCCCATGTTTAGTAATTATTATATCTTTATTGAATTTTATATTATTATATAAATAGTTTTTAGAAATACTGATATATAATCAAACCATTTTGGCCAACCTTTGGAGCCCTACAAACAAGCACAGCAAACCTGGAATTTTTTTTAATAATTGAAAAATCACTATTATGTGACCCTGGACCACAAAACCAGTCTTAAGTCGCTGGGGTATATTTGTAGCAATAGCCAAAAATACATTGCATGGGTCAAAATTATTGATTTTTCTTTTATGTCAAAAATCATTAGGAAATTAAGTAAAGATCATGTTCCATGAAGATTTTTTGTAAAATTCCTACCGTAAACCTATCAAAATGTAATTTTTGATTAGTAATATGCATTGTTAAGAACTTAATTTGGACAACTTTAAAGGTGATTTTCTCAGTATTTTGATTTTTTGCACCCTTAGATTCCAGATTTTCAAATAGATGTATCTCGGCCAAATATTGTCCTATCCTAACAAACCATACATCAATAGAAAGCTTATTTATTGAGCTTTCATATGATGTATATATCTCAGTTTTGTAAAATTTAACCTTATGACTGGTTTTGTGGTCCAGGGTCACATTTTATTAGAAAAGAAAGAAAAAAAAGGTTATTGTGCAGCCGTAATTGGAAGTCTGGTAAAGTTTTTTTTTTGTTGCTAATTATCATTACAGAAATGACAGAAATTGAACTCACATCTAGACATATCAGTCTAGAAAAAGCAGAGTTTATTTACATGGATTTGGTCGCCCCATCATAACTTTTTCCATATTGACATCACAACAGGCACAACAGTCCCTAATAATAATAATAATTATTTATAACAATTGGCACCTGTACAACATCGACTCTTCATACAGCTAAAAATAAACATATTTACAGCTGTTTTAACCAGTGTTCAGTGTCATTTACAAAGCAAGCAAATCTGAACAACAATTGCATAATCCAATGATGGTACAGATCAGGATGTTTATGTGATCCACCAGTCCAAACAGAACAAGTATGAGAGGTCACTCAGAATATATGACCAACATTAGGTTTTGGGGAATATGATATAAGCAAAAAAATGACATGAGATATTTAGTCTTGTTTTAAGCAAAATGCACTTAATTTAGTTTTTTTCCCCCCTGGAAACAAGTAAAATTATCTGCCAGTGGGGTAAGTAAAATATTCTTAAAACAAGCGTATTTTACTTACCCCACTGGCAGATAGTTTGACTTATTTCAAGCAAAATGCACTTAATAACAAAACTAAATATCTTACGTCTTTTTTCTTTTCTAGTAAATGCATCTTAATTTAAGAATTTTTAGATATTTTGACTAGAAACAAGACAAAAATACTAAGTAAGATATGCCTTTTTTTGCAGTGTGAGACATAATTTATCATCAGTGTCTTTGTGCCTCCATAGCTCATCACACAAGAGGACAATGAGGGAGTGGAGTACGAGTATTATCTGCCGAACGGACGCTCGACGGAGGGATATTACTGGAGCTATGGCTCCTGGTCTGCCTGCAGCAAAGAGTGCGGCTCAGGTCTGTGTCAAAACGCCTATAAGCTGTTTGCATTTAGGAAATTTGGCAGGCTTAGCTTCTGGGTTCAGTAAAAGCACACAGGAAGAGTGTCTGAGTTTTCAAACAAAACCATTGTACTTTAATGCACAGGTCAATTTTAAAAGTTCTGGATATTTTGCTTCCGCATTTTACACTAGTGGAAAGGAAACATCCAAAATACACATTTCAGTGTTTATTACACTTCAAATTTGGATTACTGCCAGAAAGCAGGCTTTCTACATGAGCTTTTTTGTGAAATGTGTTAAAAATGCATTCATTGGGGAATGTTTGTGTCACAAACACCCTGCACTGATCAGGACAGATAGGGTGTGTGTTGATACAGCCAGCTCCAGTAGAGCCAAGCAGCACATCCTGAGCAACGTAAGCTCAAAAGTGGCACTGTTTGAAGAGTATGAAGGGGATGTTTAATTCCTGGCATATTTAATCTCTGATTAAAGACCAGCTGCAGCAGGAGTCTCCAGGCAGAGGGGATGTTGTTTTCACTGAGGAACATTAGGAGCACTTGCAGTTGGGAAGTGTATCATCAGGGCTTGGGAGGGCTGCTGTTCTTGAGATGCACATGATGATGTTTAATAACAGTTTTTATGAGTATCTAGTAAGAAGGTAAGCAGAAAAAGGCAGGGTGCCAAGATAAAGGCAAGCAGCTTATGCTTAATAACTGTTCACACCAATTATATTATATCAAAAATCACATGAAGATTTAATAATCCGTGTAATTTTATAAGAATAGTAACGACACAGAGAAACGATATTGTTGAAATCACTTTCAGAGCAATTTTATTTTAGATGATGGGCTATAAAAGCATTGAAAGTCAATCAGAATCCCTTCTGCTTAAAAGAGCTCCATCATTTAAAGCGTCAAATGACAAAAGTGCAGCACGCTTATAATAAACAGAACTTTATCGCCTACTTAGTTTTCATTAAATTTTATCTCTTGGTGTGAACAGGCCTTTAGTCCTGATACCTCAGAGACAATTTGAAACGTAAATTTAAAAAAAAGTACTTTGCTCTATTTCTCAGTTGTAAACAGTTTGGCATTGCATCAGATTTTATGATTTTGGTAACAAATCATACTCATTAGAGTTGCACAGACTTGCACTGCTCATAACAGCCTTTTTATGCTGTCATTAAAGCAAAACGAGGACCAAACACTGTGGTTTTTAACAAGGGAAAAGTCTGCTGATATACTGTTAGTACAGTGTTTCTCAGCCTTTTATACTCCACTCATTGTCAAAGACGATATTCAAAGATATTTCTGGTACTTCTGCTGTAATGACAAAGCAGCTCATTGTCAAACCTGTTTTTTATTTACAAAAGATATGAGTGACAATGTATTAAAGTAATTCAATTAAATAATTTAAATAATTATATTGCATAATTCCTGAAGTTTCTGCTGTAACAAAAAAGCAGCATATTTTCAAACTTTTTTATTTACAGAAACTAATGGCAACGTACTGAAATAATTTAAATTCCATATGTACAGAAGTTCAAATAATGAAATTAGCGTTTTAAGTTTTTATTACCAATAAATTTGTACTTTATTTATTTTTATTTTTAAATAGCTGTTTCTGAATGATTTCTACCCAATAAAATATTTTAAAGCGTGACACAACAAAATATTTATAGTCTTTATAATGTCTTTATAAACATTTCCATGACTTCTCCAGGTCTAGAAATCAACCTATTAAAATTCATCCATATATCCAACCCTGGATCAACAAACAAATAAAATTACAAAAAGAAATACAGATTGCATCTTGATATTCGGTTACACTTTATTTTGATGGTCCACTTTAGATATTCTGCTAACTATAAGTAACCTTGCAACTACATGTCAACTAATTCTCATTCATTTGCAACTAAACATCGACTAATTCTCAGAGTTAGGATTGGTTTAGGGTTAGTAGAACAAGTTGACATGTACTTGCAAAGTTTCTTATAGTCAGTATGTTGTGGACCCATCAAAATAAAGTGTTAGAAGATATTAAGCAGACAGTCTACTAATACTCTAATGACTGCTTGTGCAAATTTAGTTGCAAAGTTACTTACTGTTAGTAAGTGGACTATAAAAATAAAATGTTACCTGATATTTAGCTGTTTAAGCTTATCTTAATTCTAGTTTTGTCTAATTTGAATGATTTTAAGGCCACTTTGGAAGTTTACTCTAGCTTCCTGTTGATAATTATTGTGTTAGGAGGCTGCTAATATTATGTTTTACATGCATTTGTTATGGTTCGGGGTTTCTTCACATAATTGTAATGCTTTTATTCATGGTTGGTATATTTGTATTGAAAAATGATGTCTATATTTCTGTAATTTTACATATGTGACCCTGGACCACAAAACCAGCCATAAGGTTAAATTTGACAAAACTGAGATTTATACATCATATGAAAGCTCAATAAATAAGCTTTCCATTGATGTATGGTTTGTTAGGATAGGACGATATGTGGCCGAGATACAGCTATTTGAAATCAGAAATCTGAGGATGCAAAAAAATCAAAAAGACTGAGAAAATCACCTTTAAAGTTGTCCAAATTAGGTTCTTAACAATGCATATTACAAATCAAAAATTACATTTTGATATGTTTACAGTAGGAATTTTACAAAAAATCTTCATGGAACATGAACTTTAATTAATTTCCTAATGATTTTTGGCATAAAAGAAAAATCAAAAATTTTGACCCATGCAATGTATTTTTGGCTATTGCTACAAATATACCCCAGCGACTTAAGACTGGTTTTGTGGTCCAGGGTCACATATTTTTCTATTCTGTCATATATTTTAGGTTACCAGTCACGTCTGGTCTTTTGTACCTTTGATAACGAAGCGTATTCAGATTACCTGTGTGCATCCCTCCCTCGACCCCTCAGCAACCGCACATGCAATGAACAGCAGTGCCCACAAACCCGCAGGTACAGCATTTCCACCTTAAAACTAACTGTAGTGTGTTTGGTGCATTGCATTGACAGTTTCTCTCTCTACAGTGTTTATTTAATTTGATTTCTGCCCACAAATGTGTACAAATTTTGCGCTTGCTATGTGACTTGTTGAGAATCATTGGGTCTCACAGCTATGGCTGTACTGTTCCTGTTCTGTAAGGATGGCGTATGTGTACGAGCCACATTCGTGGAGGCCCATGGAAGCACCACGAGTCTATGTACAAGTGTACAGGTAACAGCCTTCAGAGGCTGATATACTGCAGCGCATGACCTCAAACACATATTCGTGTCCTGTCTATGCAATCTCTCAGGAATCTCACGTGTTCATGTGCCTCTGGACTACATTATGAGATTTTCTAAAGAATTTTAAATGTCTGTGTGTAACTGATGTCCCAGTATGTGCAGCACCCGATTATATCAAAAACAGTCCATCAGTATAATGCTGTCTTTGCACTGCATATGAAGTGCTGGGCAGTAACTGGTTACATGTAATTTGGATTTCATAATCAGCTTGTACCCCCGGTTTCACAGACAAGCCTTAGGCTTAGTCTTAGACAAAAATGTAAGTCTGAGCTGTTTCAACTGAAGGAAACTTGCACTGACTGATCTTAAAATATATCAGTGCCTTTGTTTTGTCTCAAGATACACACCAGTAATGTTTTTTTCTAAGGCACGTTTATAAATATTACTTAAAGGAGTAATTCACTTTCAGAACAAAAATTTACAGATAATGTACTCACCCCCTTGTCATCCAATATGTTCATGACTTTCTTTCTTCAGTCGTAAAGAAATGGTGTTTTTTGAGGAAAACATTTCAGGATTTCTCTCCATATAATGAACTTCTATGGTGCCCCCAAGTTTGAACTTCCAAAATGCAGTTTAAATGCAGCTTCAAACGGCTTTAAATGATCCCAGCCGAGGAAGAAGGGTCTTATCTAGCGAAACAATCGGTTATTTTCTAAAAACATTCACAACTTGTATACTTTTTAATCTCAAACACTCGTCTTGCCGAGCTAGACAAGACGAGCATTTGAGGTTAAAAAGTATATAAATTGTCTTTTATTTTTAAATAACCCATTGTTTTGCTAGATAAGACACTTTTTTCCTCGCCTGTGATCGTTTAGAGCCCTTTGAAGCTGCATTTAAACTGCATTTTGTAAGTTCAAACTTGGGGGCACCATAGAAGTCCATTATATGGAGAGAAATCCTGAAATGTTTTCCTCAAAAAACGTAATTTCCTTACAACTGAAGAAAGAAAGACATGAACATCTTGGATGACAAGTAGGTGAGTACATTATAGACTGTGGATAGGGACGCATTTTTCTGTCCGAGCCCGGCCCGCGTCCGACAGAGCAGTAACCGAACCCGACCCAAGCCCGAAAGGCATTAAGATATTTATGTCCGAGCCCGATCCCAGCCCGACACAGTTAAAATCCATTTTTTTTCTCATACTAATGACACATGCAACCTTTGCATCAAGTGAAACAGGCCCATTGGCTACCTACTAAGCAGTTTTAAATTTTAAATGGTCAATGCCTTATCGCGCTGATGTGACCGAGCCTGACCCAAACCCGAGTATCCTTTCTAAATATCTGTCCAAATCCATCCTCTAGTACATTATCTGTAAATTTTTGTTCTGAAAGTGAACTACTTCTTTAAATGTCTTAATTGAACTATGCCCTAATCCTGGTTTAGACAAAGCACTGTCTATGAAACTAGGCAGTAATTTGATTTTATTACATTTTAAAATACTCATAATCACATTACAGTTATTTTTATGGATTACATGATTTCTAATGATTCACTCAATAGCAGTAAATGATTCATAATTTTAGTTATACTCCCTACTTTTTTCTCTTAAATTTTACTTTAAAAATTCAATGTTTACTATTGAATGCACAGAATTGACAAGATATAATGGGCATGTAAATGTCATATAAGTTCATTTGCAATCCATACATTTGAATTTGACAACAAAAATGTGTGAGATTAGTAAACCTGGAAGACTTTGGTCTTGTTATTGCTGTTTTTGCATTCATTAATGTTTGTTTTAAGTGATGCAGGGATTCTCAAACTTTTTTATCAGTCAAACCCCTCTGACCTACAATATTTAATTTAACAACACAGTTGCATGTTCTCTGATGTTGCTTAATGGTCATGAATATATCCAACAAAAATCCCATTTAAATCTATAAACGATTTAGGTCAATTGTAATCTAAAAGTAATCCAAAAGTAGTCAGAATACATTACCTAAAATGAATAATCTAGATTACATGACTAACCACAATTTTCATGTACATTTACATTCAGTCATTTTATGTATTTTGTAATAAGTATTTAAGTAATAAGTATTACTAAAGATAAGTATTATTATTATTTTTTTGTATTTTATATTTTCTGTTTTTATTTTTATTTTAGCTAACTTTTTAATCAGTTTTTGTAATTTTGAAGTACTTCTATTTTATTTTCATCTCCGTTTAGTTATTTTAGTACATCAAATTAAACAAAATGAAACTGAGAACTCTTGCTTTGCACCTAGAATAAAACAAATTTGTATGTAAATTTTTTTTATATATTTTATTTATTTTTTTATTTTTTTCAAGTATGTATATATAATATAATATAATATTATAAATTAAAATCAGAGGCTGACACGTCTAAGAGATTGTTCACATCATTAATATGTGTTTGAGTTCATTGTGCACATGTTTAGTGCCGCATGTTTAGTGTTTATTTGTCTTTTGAGCGCTGGTTCCTTCACATGTGAAGATGAACAAAGGCTCAGGGCAACTGTTGAGCTCAGAGCTTTACTCACTCTTTGATCCTCCCTCATGTGTCAGATGAGGGCTTTCTCTTTTGCTTTATAGACACTGCAGTGGTTTCACCTCAATAAATATTACACTATTTCCTGCTGTTCACATATATGAACTGTAGAGCTCTGAGCTGAGCTGCTGTCTGTGTTCTAGGTAGGGAAGTGTCTGTTTTGTGGGCATTATAGATCTATACATGATGGACCTTATTTACTAAGATTCCAAAATAGACAGCACCAATTAGCTTGTGTTATATTAGTATATTGTGTGCACTTTGTAGAGGAATAATTGCGCAGGTTGAACACATTATGCAAATTGAACCTTTGTACCAAATATCGTCCGTGGTCGAATGCCATGTTATTTAATTGATTCATTTGATTTCATATAATGTATATACATAATGTAGTCTTACACTACCATTCAAAAGTTTTGTAAGAAAAGTAATATTTTTACACATTAAATTGATCTAAAGTGAAAGTAAATACATTTATAATGTTAATAAATAATAATAAAGCATAATAAATGCTGTTCTTTCCTAAGTGTGAATAGTTTCACAGGTTTTCCAAGAACATATTCGGCAGAACAACTATTTTCAACACTAATAATAATAATAATATTAGAATGATTTCTTACAGTTTTTACTGTATTTTTAATCAAATAAATTACTGTATAGTGTGGAACAGGTACTGTAAATATAACTTACAGTAATATGCACTTTTGAAAACACAATTCTTAGTATATTGCATTAGCAGATCAGCAGTTTTTACATGCAAACCTTCAGTAAATCATGGCCTACATGTATGATATAGATGTTTTGTTAAGTCCATGATCTGTGTGTCTCTGGTTTAATGTGTTCTTTTGATTTAGTTAATCGTATGAAGTAGAAAGCAGCGTTTGTCATGGCGGTACCCTTTGGGATTTTTCTCTGATGTTCATGTACAGAAACCTGAAACTGTCGTGGTCCCTGAGCAGATCGACCTGCCAGAGAACATGTGCTTTTGCTTTTTTGTTGTGGGAGAGACTGAATTCTTTTGTCCCCCCGTGACTCATCTTCATATTTTTTCTCTCGTCTTCAGGTTTCTGGGAGCACCTGCTCGACTTTGACAGGCCAAGTGATTTTGTGAACACTTGCTTTGTCCTTGTATTTTTTTTAGAATGCAGAAATACATGCTTATTACATGTTACATGTGTAGCTGTGTGTATTTGTGAACTATTACAATAGCTTTCGTCTTTTCACTCAGATATTCTAGGTTAAATGCAATTTCTGTGGCATGCTATCAATTACCACTGTAAATCATTTTGACTCGTCCATCAGTTGTGCAAACAAACAAAAATGTTCACACTGTGCTTAAAACAGAATCCAATAGACAAAAAACAACATTGTGGATAATTGTTTAAAATATGCTATTAAAACAAATATATGCACTTTCGCTTTCAGTATCTATGGATTCCAGAATCACAAATTTACAGATAACGTACTCAACCCCTTGTCATCCAAGATGTTCATGTCTTTCTTTCTTCAGTTGTAAAGAAGTTAAGTTTTTTGAGGAAAACATTCAGGATTTTTCTCCATATAGTGGACTTCTATGATGCCCAGAGTTTGAACTTTCAAAATGTAGTTTAAATGCGACTTCAAACGATTCCAAATGCAGTTGTAATGATCCCAGCCAAGGAAGAAGGGTCTTTTCTAGCGAAACAATTGTTTTTTTGTTGATTTTTGAATTTTGTTTTTTACATTTTTAATTTTTTTTAACCTTAACCGCTCGTCTTGTCCTGCTCTGCCTGAATTTAGTTGAACTTATGTTGAAAAACTCCCAAAAAATGTCTTTTCATGGAAAACAATGTCTTTTTAAGATGAAAAAGACATGAAATTACCCAAATAACCAGAAGGTGGCAGCAGAGGATCAATCATTCACTGCAGCTGCCATTTCAACTCCCTAGTTTTTTCAAGATGTCTTGCTTTTCGATGTATTATAAAATTGCTAGTATAATAAATTGTAGTGCTTTTACCGCACTGAAGTTTAGAGTTTAGCAAGCGCAGAAAGTCATTAAAACAACTGAATAAATAAATAAGCTCAGACACAAACAGCCTATAAGGGTGAATTATTTAAATACTTATATATAGTTCACTACAAATTAAATAAGTTAAATAATAATAAGAAAAAATAAGAATTAAATAATGCACTCAATATGAATCGATATGAATTTGAAATATTTTTTAAAAAATTTAATAACTACATCATTTAATGCACAGCTCTTTTTTGACATCAGCTTGTTAGATGTTTCGTCTGGTTATTACTGTCAAGCATAGCAATGATGCATATTTGGCCGATTTACTCACATATTTTTTTTTACTCGTGTTTGTCATTTTTTGAAACAAAAATGTCAAACAAAACTTTTCTTTGATTGTGAATGGATTATGTAGAGAAAACGAGCAAAGTACACTCCTATTTTAGCACAGTACAGTTGACCGGAAATGACTTGCTGGCCTGTTTAAAACAAGGATGTAATCTGTGCATATGGTCAATTCCCACCTCAAAAGGATGAATTATGCTTTGGTCGCTTGCCATTGTAAGTGCAAGACTGAGAGACGAGTCAAAATATTTTTGTGCTAATAGATCTTAAATTGTATTTAACCTAGAAAACTATCATAATCCATGAATGTAAATGACCCAAAGCGTGCCATTTCTTTGGGTTAGACTGGCACTGTGGGAACTGGTGTTGAGTAGGCCGGCTAAATTAATATTCTAAATGCTGTAACTCACTGTCGCTGTGCTTTTTTTCTGCTAATATGTGTGTATGTGTTTCAGCTGGGTGACTGGGGAGTGGAACCCGTGTCCAGTGACCTGCGGCGGGGGTCTTCAGGTGAGGAGAGTGGAGTGTATGTCTCACGACTCAGCAGGATCAAGAGTGGTTGAGGATTCACAGTGTGCTTCCTACGCGCCCAGACCGCTCAACCAACAGAACTGTAACATGCAGAAATGTGCTCAATACAGAGTTTCCAACTGGAATCAGGTATATAACTTTATGAACAATTCAGATTTTTTTTTTGTGTGTGTATTAATCTAAAAAAACCTGTTGATAATATGTCAGAGTCATAATGAAAATGAATTTAAAGGGATGGTTCAACAAAAATTAAACGTTTGTCATACTTTAACCACCCTCACGTTGTTCCAAACCTGTGTGAATTTCTTTCTTCTGTTGAACGCAAAACTCTGGAACTTCCATTGACTTCCATTTGAACGCAAATCTCCGGAACTTCCATTGACTTCCATGGTATTATTTTTTCCTTACTATGGAAGTCATTGTCTACCAGCAGCTGCTTGGTTATTGTTTGGTTCTTCAAAATATCTTCTTTTATGTTCCACACAATAAACAAACTCATAGAGGTTTGGAACAGCTTGGGGGTGACAGAAGTTTGATTTTTGGGTGAGCTATCCCTTTAAGTCAAAGCAAAAACTTCAGTTTCTTTAAATATGATGTACTTCTAGAGTTGGGTAGTAAACATTAATTAATTAATAAGAGTTAAAATTTTTACTCTTTGTATTTTTATGTCAAAATGGTACAATATTATCCTACTTAAATCAATTTAATAAAGTTAGGTAAATTTAAAAGTAATCTTAAAGTATTCTGATTATATCACCCAAAATGTGTAATGTAATGGATTACGTTACTAACTACAATTTTTGTCACATAATTTGGAATCAGTAACGGATTTCAATTTGTAAGTAATTTAGCCAGCTCTGTGTACTTCATTACTTTATTTAATGAAAATTAATCTTATTTTTGCATAGAGGTATTATATTTATGACAATTAAGCACATTCTTAATAATTTCTAGTAACTCTTATAATGCTAAAAAATGTTGTTTACAATCATAGTACTATTTGTATTATTTGTTGTATGCTAATTTAAATCGTTTTTTTTTTTTTACTGAAACACAGTAAAGAACAAATATGGTATTATAGTAATGCAACAATAATCTTCATTGATAATAATGAGAATTTTCAATGAAGTTTAATTACCTACATTAGTTAACATGAATTAACAATGAATTAAACATGTATTAATCACAGTTAATGTCAATTTCTGCTACTAATGCATTATTAAAATCAAATCAATTTGTATCTGTTATTAATATTTAATTGACCTGAATTGACATGAGGAATGACCAGTTGTATTTTTTTATCAACTACTGTTAACAAAGATTAATAAAACTGTAACAAATGCAGTGCTTATTGTTAGTTACTGTCAGTTAATGCATTATATTATATTATAACTAATAGTACTACTCGATTCTAAGTGCTAATTATCATTAAAATTATTATTGCAATGTAAAAACATATTAACGATTCTTAATTAGGCTTTAGAAACATATTAATGATTTATAATTAGGCTTTATTGTTATGCAAAATCTGTGATGTGTCTGTGTGCAAACACTTCGAGTACATTTCTAGTATTTGATTGCTTTACAGTTTAATTGATTATATATTGCAGTGGATTCCTGCATGAGTTCAAACCTGTTAATGTTTGTGTAGTGCTCTGTGACATGCGGCTCTGGGAAACAGACGAGAGATGTGGTGTGTGTGGGTTCAGATGGCGCTTCTCTGGAGGACTATGCATGTGGGACCCAACCGAAGCCTCCCAGGACACAAGCCTGTGAGATGCCCGTCTGCAGGAGCCCCATTCGCTGGCATATAGGAGACTGGGGCATGGTAAGAAAGAATCCACCCCTCATTTACAGACAAGCCTTTGGATGAGCATGCACCCTCCCTCCTGATTAAATATGACATAAGCTTACCTGCTCATAAACTCTCATTCAAGTGCTCTAAGAGCTGTGGCTCGGGGCTGCGGGAACGACAGGTGATCTGTTCAGACAGACAGAGAAACCTATACAGGGTAGAGGAGTGCCAGTCCAAACCCAAACCTCCCACCGTGGAAAAATGCAACGCCCAGCCTTGTTACAGGCCTCAGGGTACACAAGCTTTTTTGAACTTTTTATATGCTCCTCACACTTCCATTCATGGTATGCATTGACTTACACATATGATGCATGATCTCAAAAAATGTTTGCTGATTTTTTTAGGGTTTGTTACAGAACTCTGTTTTTAAAGTCTCTCTCTTTCTCTCCTATTGGTATGAGCAGAGGTGCCCAGCATGCAGGACCCAACAGGTCACGATAACACCATTCAGGGCTTCCTGCCATACATTGAGGATTCTGCACAAGGTTTGTTTCTAAACATAGTTGTCCATCCATCCATCTTTCCATTCATACACACATGCTGTATGTAAGGCTGATCTTTGATGACTTCTTTCCATTATAATAATGTTAAGTGTTTTATAATTTTAAGGCATTTAAGTAAGTGTAAGTCATTTAAAGAATAACAGTAACAAATGAATATTATCCTTTCTGCTTTGTGAAGAAGCTCTCTGTCTGGAACGTTTAATAAGTTTGTTGTTGTTTTTTTATTGCCTATCACAACAGAAACTCCAAAAAACAACCTTACACCTCACTGTAGCCAGACCTACTATGGCTGCTGTCCTGATGGAAATACCCCAGCCGGTGGACCGCGGCACCAAGGCTGTCCCCAGGACCAAGGCCTACCATCATGCACATGGAGCAGGTACACATGGACTTGCATGAGTTAATAAAAGAGACTAATTGAGAGATGTTTGTCTAAAACAAAAGCTGGTTTCTTATTATAATTATTTGCGGTACAGCGCATATTTTTATATGGATGTAAGGTCCTAAAGTGACATTATTCTGCATTTTATCATAAGTGTAATGCAAATGCTCTTCTCTTAGGCATGGCTGTTGTGATGATGGTGTGACCATAGCCAAAGGTCCCAACAAGGAGGGCTGTCCAGACTCCTGGACACACTGGTCGCCAGCAGTAAGTGTTTCATTTGCACATATCAAGTAAGGTTGGAATGCTCCAAAACAGTGTTTCAGTAGTTTAACCAAGTCCAGGTTTTGTCTGTTCCATTTTGTTTCCAATTGTACAACAAGTGTACTTAAAAGCACATTCAGACTTCTTTACAGTAAGCACCTACCACACTCCCACCAAAAACCTCTTTATAGAGTCATGCTCAAAGTCATACTTTCAAAAGTAAGGTACACCAAAGTACTGTGCAATGAATCAGTTACATAAATCATTACATAAAAGACAATGCTAAAAACAAACTGCCAATTCATCATGACCAAAAAAACATATTCAAACATGAATGAAAATGAATATATCTTAACACTGATTTAAAAACATCAATTGAGCCTTAATCTTCAACGGTGAACCATTCTAGTCTCAGAGCTGCCATAGAAAAAGTGTGATCACCTTTACAGTTTAAGATCGAGGAACGGTAATACAGAGCTTTTCTGATGAACAAAGAGATATGAGCTTTTTAAAAGTAATTTTACAAAGTAAATGCACACAAAACCATGATACACATTATCATGTTATCCCAGTGCATCCATTCCCATTTCTCTTACAGCGAGTGAAAATTAGTGGCTATGAAACATGCACTAAGGATGGGAGAATTCAAAGAACCATGACGGACACATTTAGCATGAGACTCATGGGTGAGACTGAAAGCCTGAAGAATAGGACCTTGATAATCAGGTCCACAGTGAACTGCTGTGGCAACCTACAAGCTGGCAGGTCTTTGATGGAGAGCCACACAGATTGTTCATTTCCCCCTTGTGGCCCCACTTGGCTGCCTGTGAGGGGTCACTGAAGTTGCCCTTGGCACCAAAGTCCATAAGGACTAAGCATTGGAAACAAGATTGCCCCGCTGTAGGAATGCAGGGAGGGAAGTGTGAACAAGAATTCAATGACACTCGAAACTCCTCATTGGTCTTGGGCTCAGGGACAGTATGAGGAATGGCAAGAGGTAGAGCTTCAGGTACTCTGTTACTCCTTTCGACACCCAAAGCACCAGCTCTGAGCCAGGAAAAGTGGTTTGTAAGTAGCACCAAAACTTTGCTGGTCTAGAATTAAGTACCGATTGCATCAGGGGCTGGGGGCAGGGTTTCCTCCACCAACAAAAAACATTTGACTGCCATTTTTAAAATAGCAGCTAAACACTAACATGTTGGATTCGCTGTGCTTGGATGCCGATGTAGGTTGCAACATCCGCCATTGTTGTTAACCGGTTCTTAGAAGGCTCGCCAGTCGAACCAACTCCGAACCGGCAATAGCACTGGCTCTGAACTGGCACCCGCCACCCAAAGAGGCCCATGCTGAGCAATATCGACCACACACACCCAGCCATGCTAATGGCAAGATCCTCCAGATCAGGGCTTCCCCAACCCTTAATTAAAAACACCTGGATGAGCTAATCAAGGTCTTTGGAATCACTACAAACTTCCAGGCAGGTACATCTGTGCATCAAAACAACATGGCCTCCCAAACAGACATGGGAAGTCCCATGAGAAGGGTGATAACATATGTCACTATGGTGTCCTTGGAAGAAAAGTTGGCTGGCAGAAAGCAACTTTTAAGTTCATGAAAATATTGGCCTAGTTTGGTTGACACAGATTGTTTACTTCTCCCTTTGTGGCCCCACCCGTCAGTGGGGTGTCAATGAAGTTGCCCTCATCTCCAAAATCTACAAGGACAGAGCAGTGGTGACAGGATTGGCCCCACTGTAGGAAGGCAGGGAGGAAATTATGAACACCATGAAGAGGTCAATGATTGTAACTCCTGCATGGTTTTGGTCTCAGGCACAGGATTAGTCAGAGGATGGGTGAGAGGAAGAGCTTGAGGAACCAAAACAATTCTGGGTTCTTGGAGTATTCCATTTCAAACAAGTGCCAGTTTGCATTTATGCATAGTACACCCTCTGAAAAAAATGCCCTAATGTCACTTCCTGTCTCTGTCTTTATGTCCCTTCTGCTTCTGTTATTTTCTCTACAAAGTCAGATATACCATCTGCACCCACAAATTGCCAGACATCCACCTATGGTTGCTGCTATGATGGTGTGACAGCCGCTGGTGGTACTAATGGGGAAGGGTGCTCCAACCCCCCCACCAATCGTAAGTCATAACATGATATACTGTATAATATATCAGAATGTTAGAAAAGTTGAGACCAGCTCATTTGAGTCTGAGCCAAGATTGAAGCCAGAGGAGGGTCACGTCCAAAAGGCCTGAGACCATGAAAATATGTGCAAGACCAAGTCCAAGACAATGTAATATTCAAGTCTGTTGGTCTTGGTTTTTGTCATGGACTCAGGAGCATGTGAACTCAGTCTCGTCTCAGACTTGACACTTTTCTGGTCTAAGCCTTGACTTAGACTTGAACACTGGTATTTGAAGAACATTGTTGACTACTCAAACTCTGTAGAACAGATTGCATATTGTCTCTTACTCCTTGGCTTCTCAGGACAACATGCTCTGTCCTGTGACCTACCCAGTATGGTCGGGCCTTGCGATCAGTGGACATCCCGTTACTACTTCGACCGCTCTGCCTCACGCTGCATGCATTTCTGGTATGGTGGCTGCCATGGAAATAGCAACAACTTTGCCTCGGAGGAAGAATGCAAGAGGATGTGCCTGAGATCCGAACTGAGCCAGCGGGACCAGGCGCACGTCTTGTCTTTGCAGCAGGGTGGACGTCGCATCCCTAAACGTATCCACCACAGCTCTAGTGGTGTGACCCACAAACACTGGGCTCACCGGCCGGACCCCAGCGTCATGCAGCAGAGCAGTCTCGCTGCCAGGTAAGATTCCCCAGCTTGCCCTGGATCACTCTACCCCTCTCCCAGGCCCAAACCCAAGTCCATGTAAGTTCTCTTCTGCTGTTTGCCCTTCATGCCCTGCTGAAGAGCCAAGAGAGGAACCGCAGGCCATGCACAGATATATAGGCGTGTTCAATGCATATGCTTTTTACATGCACAAAGTAGTGAGCATTGCTTCACTAACAGAGCTCTACATATGTACTACACAGGATCCAAAATTAACTTTTTGCCACATTTTGTCCTCATGACAGTATCACTTAGCATCATATACAAGCTAAATTGGTCTCTCAGTAAAAGTTTGCATCTCAAATGAACTTGAGAACTTGGAGAGACTTCCCATAGACAATCCTGAAATTTCAGCTGATGACAGTGTTTGTATGCCTTTGATTGGAATCATTCAGAAAGTTTGACTTAAACTATTTGTGATGTTTTAAAGTTCCTAAAATCTTATTGGTCAACTAGAAGGTTTAGTTAATTTTGGACCCTGTGTACACACTCATAACATGTCTAAAACACATTTGTCTGGCAATTTTAATGCAGTGTAATATCATTTGATGTATTATGACTTGCCTCACGCTTTTTAATCATACTAATCTACTGCATTGATATACTCTGACACACACTCCCTGTAGAATTTGACACTCCTCACCGTGACATGTTGGACATTGCTGTGCTTTTGGGACTGGTTTATTTCCCCTGACCTTGACTGTTATCCTCCTTTTTCTGTTGCTTTTAGTTGATTTAGTTTACCTCCCCCTCCCATACCCACGTGTGTGTGTGGTACATGATTCATTACACTGTGACTAATAAAATCAGTGGGGTCCTAATCATCCCTGACTGTTTGTGTGTCTGTCCCAAGTCCCAAACAGATTGTTGTAGAGTAGAACACCTCCCCTTATGCTTGCTTTGATTTCACCAACTGTGCATGGATCAGTATCCTTGTTGATCCTGGAACAACATTTTAGTCAACCAGTCAGATTTAGGGTTTAGAGCTCATCAACCAATAAACTGTTCCAGGGCCAACAACAACATTTTTATTGACTTCCCCATCCTAATACTAACACCCAGTCCTAAATAATAAAGTGTCAAGTAAAAAATGGAATTTCTTCCATGGTGCAAGGAAGTGTCATTGTGTTTATGTCCTTGAAGGGCATTTCCAGAAGACAACACTATTGCTTTTACCAAATCTGTTAATGAAGTGTTCAAAAGGTACAAACAATAATCCCTTTGAGGAAGTAATTTTGTTGTTTCTGACCATCTTATCCTGAGAGACTAATACTTGATGCAGCTTACTAAAGATTTTATCCGGGCATAACCCTCATGTTCCTAATGTTTGTCTTTGGGCAACATTCCTAATGACTTTTCAAGTTGTTCTAAACACACAGCAAGCAATATATAAGCAATATAAATGAAACAAGGTGCAACAGATGCAATATTTGACTTAATGTTGTTTAAAAAAACTTTTGGCGGTCAGTAATATGTAACTGTGACTAAGTAACTGAAACATCCCTGTAATTTTCTTCCCCTCTTCACTCAGAGTAATTAATTGCCAGTTTAGAGCATGATAATAAGCTGATCTGAGATTTGAGAAATGGCAATAAAGTGCTGAATTGGTGACATTTTTGCAGGCCAAAATCACACCAGTTCACTTGACAAAAACCCCAATATTTACCATTGACTTTTGGATTGTTGCGGAAAATATGTTTCGTTTCCAAATATAATCTTCACAAATGCCTTATTTCAGGCATTTAATCAAAAACCCATTGACTTCAGGACAATTTAACCAAAAGTACTAAAATGCAAACTCATTTCCAGGTTTTGGCCAACAAAAAATGTTCTATGGTTGGTCCAAAAGGGAAACTCATAAATAGTAACCATCCAGTTTCTAACCTATTCAGATCTCTTATCTGAATATTTCAAAAACTGGTTGGTATTGTAGAGCAAAGTTTTTCTAGTTGAGTCTTCCTCTTCCTGTGGTCTCTTGTGGTTGAGTTGTCAGCATGTTGGGCTGGTGTTATTCTTTGGGGATCCTGTATTCCAGCTGTAGCCGGTCATGGCTGATCTTTATGCTTGCTGTGGTGACTGCAGCACATGTTGGGAATTTTGCTGTTCCCAATAATACAGCATAAAGTCATATATGTTTTCTTCTTCCTCCGTTATGTGTTCCTTTTTTCTTTCTTTCTTATGCATGTCTGTTTCCCCCCCTTTCCCTTTGTTTCTGTACCCGTGTCTCTTTCTTCTTCCTGTCTGTTCTTCTTTGCTTCAGTTGGACAGCTTTAGGTGTGAGTATAGACAAGTCGGATCCCTCCACGATAGAGGGGCTGGTTGGTCAGCAGGTAGTGTTGCCCTGCAGGGTGAGTCCTCGACCCTCCTCCACTGTGATTGTGGAGTGGAGACGTGATGGTGTCCCTGTTGAGCCCACCAGGTGAGTACCTGAACCACTTCATATTCTTCAATAAACAATGTATGATATGAAAATATATACAGTGCAGACCAAAAGTTTGGACACACCTTCTCATTCATTTGGTCTGTACTGTAAATGTCTTAATATATATATTTTTGGTAACTGCTATAATTTTTTTCAGGATTCTTAGATTAATAGACTGTTCAAAAGAACAGCATCAATTTGAAAAAGTAATCTTTTGTAACACCGTAAATGTCTTTACTGTCACTTTTGATCAATTAAATGCTTCCTTGCTGGAAACAAGTATTTACTTCTTTTTTAAATTACTTATTAGTTATTTAAATGACTAATTCAACATTCAAAAATATTCAACAAAGTTTGGGGTATCACGGTTTCCACAACATGAAGCAACACAGCTGTTTCCAACACTGATAATAATCAGAAATGTTTCTTAAGCAAATCAGCATATTAGAATGATTTCTGAAAGATCATGTAACACTGAAGACTGGAGTAATGATGCTAAAAATGCATCTTTGCCTCACAGGAATAAATTACATTTTACAATATATTCACATAGAAAACTGTTATTTTAAATGATAATAATATTTCACAAAATTACTGTTTTTGCTATATTTTTAAACCAAATTAATACAGTATTGTTAAACTTCTTTCGAAAGTTTTTAATTTTTAATAATTCCAAACATTGTATGTGTTGTGTATATATTGCAAAACTTTGAGATAATAATTACACTAAATGTTCTGTGTTAAAGGAATTTATTACATACAATTAAATCACCTGCCTTCCAATTTTAAGTTTATAATAAGGCACTACTTTAGTCCACCTAAAATCTCACTCATAATTCATATTTTTAAATTATCTTTCTATTTTTAAAATTTGAAAAAAAAAAGACTGAAAGTCATTTTATCTTTAAAAAATATTTGATTATACATTGTGCCATGTGTACTTTGAGAGAGATGAACCTCAGCTACACAAAAACCTGTTGTAACTTGATTTTAACTGTGCATGTAAACATATTTAGTATGTTCAGCGGTGGCTGTACTATTTCTTTAATGAGTCTCTGTTAGATTTGTTGATGATTAATTGATAATTCAGGCATCAACCGCAGTCGGACGGCTCTCTTTTGGTGGGTCCCATAACACGGCAGGATTCTGGCTGGTTTCTGTGTTTGGCCACGAAAGACCGTGACAGAGATCACCGCTACATTTACCTGTCTGTCTCAGGTTAGTGCAATATAACCTCTTAATTTACTTGCTATTCATTTATACTTTTCACTATTGGTCGCAATTAGGGCTAATAATTTGAAAAAAAACATTGACAAATTAAACATTAATGCTGAGAGAGATGCACTGTTACTTTTCGAAGCAATCTGGGTTACATTTTTTTGTCTGGTGTCCAATAAAATCAATAGATTAACCTTTTAAGGAAGGAATCAAGCCATATCTAGATTTTTACATAAACAAAATGCATTTTCTTTCACATACAGGAACATCTCAGAACGGTGGAGGAATATTAGAGGTGGATTCTTCCCAATCAATCACATCACATTCATCTTCCAGGTACAAGACATCATCTCTAAATGTTAATGCAGTTATGCAGCATATGTTCTCACCCATTACTCACTGTGGCCTTTGTGTTCGTCAGGTTCAACATTGACTATTCGTCTCTGGTCGAGGCTCGAGCAGGTCAGACGGCCAAACTGCGGTGTTCAGTGCTACAAGCCTCCGCCATGCATGTGGTCACCATTCATTGGAGCAAAGCTGGACAACCGCTCAACTCACTCAGGTGCCTTCATCTGCATGTGTTTCTGTGGCTCTGTTTCAAACCCTAGTGAGCTGAACCCTAGTGAACTAGAAAATCTTTTCTAGAGCTGCATCCTACACTCAATGCAACCTTAAAAGTGATTGATTTGGAATGCACATCTCAGCATCATATAAATAGCAACGGAGACTTTTTTAGTGCATCTGTCAGTTGTGAAGTGTTGGGCTTTTTGGATTTTCATTAAGTCTATTTTCAGATAGTGGAAAGAAAGCATCCAGAATATACTTTGAAGTGTCTCTTTTATACAGGGTTCCCACGGCTCCTTAAAATCCTTGAAAGTTTGTGAATCTGCAAAAAAAATTGCAAGGCTCTAGAATTTTTTTTAAAAATAAACATGCATAGATACAGGTCCTTGAAAGTGCTTGAATTTATTTTGTGCAAGAAGTTTTCTGAAAAAAATTCCATATTATTTCCTCCGGTCCACTATTTGCCAACACTTCGTACGTGTTACATTAAGTGTTTCCGACGTGAGGAACTTTGTGTTGTACGTTACGACAAATAGAATATCTGATCTCTGTCATATGGCTTTTTTGCATAGTTTGACACATGAAAACTGTTACAATGTATCTTACAAGGTAACACGATCTAACCTTGCTCTCACTTGAAATGTGTCCCCACATTAAGTACTTGAATTTGAGGGTATTGGACCTAGAGAGTCATTGAAATGCCCTTGAATTTCAAGTTAAAAACCGATATAGCACTTTATCTATTTGTGTCTGTAGATTTCAATTACAATACTTATTTTTAAAGGCGGTTTTCTTGTCTCACCCACCATCTCTGGTTTTCATTGCAGTGCATTCTGGGACTGCATTTTTCTGTTGCGATATTACAAGTTAAATGTCTCCTAACAGGCATTCTCAACACTCTGACGGCACACTGGTGATTAACCAGCTGACGTCAGATGATTCAGGGCTTTATACCTGCACAATCACAGAGGCCCAGAAGTCTGAAGAACGCCAAATCCAGCTCAGGGTTTTTGGTGTGTCTCTTTTTCAGTATTGGAATCAAATGCAACATCCTCAGAGTTTTTTAGTCTCTGCAGTGTGCTTGTAATATTCTCCCATTTCTTTAGGTGACCTCAGGATCACTAAAGCCCCCACGGATGTCGATGTACAGCAGGGCAGCACTGCTCAACTGCCCTGCGTAGTGATTGGAGAAAATGTGAACGTTGGCTGGTCACGGTCAGTTCAGAGAACACATTTTATAGCTTATAGTTTGTATTGAGTGTGAAGGAAGCCTTCATAGCTGTGCTTGTCTCTCTGGACAGAAACGGTGTGCCAGTGCGACCGGACGGACATCACGTTCATGTGTCAGCAGACGGGACGCTAATACTAAATAATGTCCAGTCAGTGGATGAGGGGACGTACACCTGCAATGCCTACACTGGGACGTACTCCGTCAGTGCAGCGGCTGAAGTGCGACTGGCCAAATCCCCTCAACAAGGTCTGTTTTAATTATGAGCAATGCAAAAGTCACAAATTAATTCTGTCATTTTCTACTTACAGTCAAAATAAAATAATTTGAAGAGCATGTGTAACCAAACAGCTGACAGTAGCCATTGATTTCATTAGCATAAAAAAAACAATGAGTCAATGATAAATAAGTCAATAAGTACAAATAAGTCAATGATTACCAGCAACTCTATGGTTAATGACCAGTGATGGAATAACAGCGTCATAAATAAATAGCGTTACTAACATCAGTATTTTTTCAGCGTTATTTCATTCTAGGAACAAATCCTAGGGTTGTAAATGGACCTGTAAAACCGTTTCTGGAGAATTTGTGCCCTTTCCTATGCCATATACCTTCTATGTAGATGTAGAACAATTTAAAATATTGTATCAATGCATCCTATGGCACCTTTAAAGTAACATAAAGTAACACTGTTACCCATGTTCTTCTAAATATCTTATTTTGTGATCAACAGAAGAAAGAAATTCATACAGGTTTGGCATACAACATGACAGAATTTTAATTTTTGGGTGACCTATTCCTTTAAACAGTAATATTTTGCGTTTTTACTTTTGAAAGAGCAATTTTATGCTTATTTTTACACCATTTCAAAACAGAACCTGCATCCACACAGCATTTATGTTTGATATTGTGTATAGGTTAACAGCACGTCTTATTCTGGCAACACTGACAAAACAAGCTAAATTTAAGAAAATCAAAACTTCACATTGATTGTTTTAGCAGCTTCTAGGGCTTTGCAAATAATTGAAATTCAGTTTCAATTACGATTTCAGCTTCAAATGATCATGAAAATACAGTAATCAAGGTGAAACGATTATTGGGCCCCATTCCACCCCTTTCCAGTGGTGCGCTTTGAAAATATTTCAAAATGAGGTGCTTGGTGATTGTTCATGTAAACCCTTGTCAGTAATGTCTTAAATGATCATAAACAGTTGAAAATGAAAATACGTGTGTGACAGTATATCGGATGCGTGTGGCTCTTAAAGCACCAACAAATAATATTCCTTCTGTCGTCTCTGTGCTTAATATTAATAAAACGTCAAAATACTAAAAGAAAAATCACTCATTTCTCTCGAATGAAGGACTTTTGTAGTTTTAATAAGAAACAAAGCATGTGAAGACAGTGAAGACGCTGTTTTATTTTACATTCAAATAATTACATTCAATTTCTGTAGACTACTTTAGACTTGCATAAAAGTATTCAGTATATATATATATATTTTTTTTTTTTTTTACAAAAAAAGCACTGTTTTTTCTTTCTTTTTTTTCTGTTTCTGTTCTATTGATCTGTATCTATTAATCAATAATATAAAGTTTTAGACCCACTCATAATCGTGTTAAATAATCATGATTACAATATTGACCAAAATAATCTTGATTATGATTTTTGCCATAATCAAGCAGCCCTAGCAGCTTCAGAAACAAAACATTTATTCAAATAAGGGATAATATAGGATAATATATTTATAATATGTGACCCTGGACCACAAAATCAGTCATAAGGTTCAATTTGACAAAACTGAGATGTATACATCATATGAAAGCTCAATAAATAAGCTTTCCATGGATGTATGGTTTGTCAGGATAGGACAATATTTGAAAATATTTGCAAAAAAATCAAAATACTGAGAAAATCACCTTTAAAGTTGTCCAAATTAAGTTCTTAACAATGCATATTACTAGTCAAAAATTACATTTTGATATATTTACAGTAGGAATTTTACAAAAAATCTTCATGGAATATGATTTTTACATAATTTTCTAATGATTTTTGGCATAAAAGAAAAATCAATAATTTTAACCCATACAAAGTATTTTTGGCTATTGCTACAAATATACCCCAGCGACTTAAGACTGGTTTTGTGGTCCAGGGTCACATATAGTTCAGCACGAGTTCTGCACTCCTGCGAAATCTCCTGTTATAATCACTGGAACACCAAACTAGTTTGCCTTTTTCTCTCCCTGATAATTGTGTACTTGTGAATGTATTTTAATGTGTTTGACTTTATCTGTAGATTTCAGCGGGTTGTCACCGGACTGCGTGGATCAGCCTGAACTGGCGAACTGTAGGCTGATTGTGTACGCGCGCCTGTGCTCCAGCCAGTATTACTCCAGTTTCTGCTGCGCCAGCTGTGCCAGTTATGCCAGGGACAAAGATAGACCCAGACAAATCAGATAGGTCACATGCAATGAATCGAACAACCTCATTGGTCGATTACGACTGACATTCCCCCACCGCCTACAGAGACTCACCTCATAATTCAACATCAGCATCACCAGCTGCTTTAACTCCACATCAACACTGACCTCAGATATCAGTCAAACTGAGATTTGGTGCATTCAGTATTTCAGCTACGTTCATATCAGAGTTTATTTATCTTTGTGTGTTAAACAGCATCTCCTTGTGTTTTTATGTGTAACTGTTTAAGTGCAAATGAATGTTCAGTTTGGATTATTAACAGGTCATTGACACTGTAAAACAAGAGTTATGTCTTTATTGTGCTATTGTTGTAACATGTAGGATATACTAGCAGTTGAAAACAAAACTGTTAACATGCTTTGGAACCCTTTCGTGTATTTTGAATGTGTAGACTTTAGTGATGCACTGAAATTTAGACAACCGAGAATTTTTTAAATTTTCCATTTTGGCTGTTTTGTTAATCATTGACTAAATTGCGTTTAAGGAAAGACACTGCAGGTGAATAGGGTAAAAAAAATAACTAACAGTTATCACCTTACTTACCCAGTTGATTGATTACATTAATAATTGCAAAAAAAAAATGTATTACAAGTTTTCTAAAATGTTAGGTTTTAATATACAAACGATGCATTATTTAATGAATTATGCACTAATTTGCATACATTTCTAGTATAAAAATGTAAACACTGGATGAAGTCAGTTTCAAAATTGTTGTTTGTAGAAGAAAAAACTCATTTTGAGAAAACAGCCTTTAAAAATATGCATTGTAATTAAAATCTATTGACACAATTAAATAAAGTGCTATAAAAGAAACACTCAACAGTGTTTTTGGATGTTTTCTTTCCACTAGTCTGAAAAAACACTATGAAAAACCAAAAAGCCCAAAATCTCAAACTTGGCGCAGTGCTTCAGTTTAAACGGCGCATGAACCGATCATCTCTTCCTCTTTACTACTAGTTATAGCAGCAAATAAACATGAATGAACATCAGAAGAAACAGAACAACTTACTGAAATGAATCATGCCTCTCTTTTAATTACTTAATCAGCATTTCAACTGCATGAAAAATTAAAACAGCTTCTAAACAATATCACGTAATGTTGCTAAATATGCACATATATATGCACTATATTACATATTCATTACATTTTTACGTTTTATTACAGACGCCGTTTAAATGTTTATATTTTAACAACAAAGTAAACTTAATTGTAGCATTAAAAAGTTATGAAACACGCCTTGAATTGTTTAATTTAAATGTTTATATGCAAAAAAAAATGTATTTGAGTGTTAATTAGTAAATGCATTTTATTAATTAATTGATTATTAAACATTCCTGTGTAAGCTTTGGGCTAAATGGAAAATGTATTTTGGTTTCGAGGTTAATTTCGGTGCATCATTTGTAGATTGATTTTTGCAAGCAAAATGTATGCACAGTTATGCATATGTTAGTATGCTCTAATTGTAATGCCATGTATCTTATGGCACACAAACCAGTAAATACCAAAGAAGGAACATTTTCATGTAACACTTGTCCAGATTGGCTGGTCTATGTCTGTGCTGCTGACCAACTAGAGAACATGAAATACTCTGCTTATCTAGTTAGAGACACAAATGAAATCCCACAGTTCTTTAGTCCAGCATGAAGGAATGTCTCAGCAGTTAGAGCTAGAATTGCCAGGGATTCCAGCGCAGCTTTTCTCATTAGATCCGTCGATAGCTCACTGACTTGTTTATGTTTTTGATCATTTTGCTATTTAACTCATGATAACTCTATTGAATGAAGAAATAAACATTTACTCATTGTAAATACAAGCATTTTTTTTGTGTACATGATTATGTGTGGTGACATACTTTAAAAAATAATATGCAAAAGCAAGATGTTCTGTTGAAGTATGAAGTATCGATGTTTATTTACATCTTGTGGGTCAGATGTGAAGAGGCTGGAGGATTTCTGTCTTTATCAGGTGTTTAGGTCTTCTCACTCCAAACTTGTCTGAAATCGTCCTTCCTCTTATTCCTCCTCACACTGCATTATACTAATAATGTTCTTTATTTTGAATGGAAATGGGGTGTTGCTGGGGCTTTGGTGACTGTGTGTGATTCAGGGAATTTGGTTTTTAATTGGGAATGTTTAGAAATCTGTATGATTGGTTAAGTTTTGTTTTTAAGATTGCAATGTTTATATAATTAAAGTGATTTGAAAAGTCAAAGTCCTCACATTGCATTTAGAGAGCTGATTCTACTTAAAAGTCATGTAAATATGATGATTAATTTAAAAAAAAATCCTTATTATTTTTTTATTAAGCATATCCACATTTATTGTTATGCCATGCATTACAATTATTTAATCGGGTAAAAATTGGGAATAAAAATCATAGAAGTATAAAATAAAAGTAATGACTGGAAAAATGATGTAAATTCATTGGTCAAAAAAGTGGGATCTAGAACATTCTGATCTTAATTCAGAAATATAATTATTTAATAATAATTTAAAATGCAGAAATGTATTTGTATGTTGAAGACATGATGTAACATACAGATCTTTTTTAAAACGCAGTGTTGATTTATAAGAGTATTTGTTGCATTAAACATTATTTCAACATTGTTTCAATGTTAAAACAAAAACTGAAATATCAATGTAGCAACAAACTGATGCAGAAATTACTAAATTGGGTCTAAATCGACACATTATTATTTTTTATATATATTATTATTATTTAAGCCGGTAAACACTTGTTTTTGACAAGCACATTTAAGCGTTGATTTAAAAGTGATTTTCTTATTTCAGCCATTTTACATGTATTCAACTGAGGTTACTTCAACCATATTAAAACGTTGAATTTTGTTCATGTGTTGACTGGGCTTCAACCGTTTAGCATTTTAATGTTGTTTCACCATTGTTTCACCGTTGAAACAACAACTGACCTTATTTCAACCAAAGTTCACCGTTGAATGTCGGTCAAGTGCCGGCTGGGAAATGATTTTAGTTCTTTATTTTAATTTATATATTTAAAAAATGGCCTTGAAATAATTTTTTTTTAAAAAAGTTGAGAAGCACTGCTCTAAATACCTCGTCTACTGCAATAAAAGTCTTCCGGTTTTTATTTTGAACGACCACGCAGTAAGCGGAAGTTGTCATCAGCCGCGACTTTCAGTTGCACATGTTAGCATACAGCTAAAGCTAGTAACGTTTTCATGACGTCTGTGTTATAAACAAAGTTTGTATTGATTAGCAGTTTTAGTTAAGTTTACACTGCAGCATATGTTTACTCTTGTTGGTTTTCAGCAGCGAATGCTGAAAGATGTGAATGAAACTTTCAGGCATTACGTTGAAAGACAGTAGCCTGTACTGATCAGTAAACTCCAGGATTGTTTTATTTTGTGTTCGATCATCGTTATTAATGATTGTGTAAATCATGCAGAAGGACTCGAGAGTAATAAAGACCTCAGCGCCTCCAGTGTCTCAGATCAACGCTGAATATGTCACTCAGGTGAGTTAGGATTACTTTATGAGCTCTGACAAACACAATCACTTCATTTGGCAACATTTTCTGAAAGGTGGTGTTTTTCTCTCTTCAGCTTTCAAACAAATACTGGGCTCCTCATGTCAAGAACAAACTACCATTTGATTCTCAGGTAAGCATCTGAGGTGTAACTCTTCGTTTAGCTTGTCTGGATTTGACTCTATAGAGCATTATAGATCCTGAAAGCATGTTGCTTTGAGTATTGCTGTGTATGGGCAGAACTGCATTTTCAAGTCAATTTTTATCTTTAGCCTGCCTTTTTAGACGATGTGGCTAATAAATGATGAATATTTTCATTTTCAGGTCGTTGAAGACATTTACCAGAATGAGATTCTTAAATCAAAGTAAGACTTTTTTGTATAGTTCTTGGAATACAAAGGGCACTTGTACAAAACAAACGAATAATATTGTCATTATTATTAATAATACGATTGTTGTTGTTATTGTCTGTCAAAATGAACCATCTACTAAGAGCTTCTTGAAGAAAGTTGTTTTTGTCTTGAGTATTCTGCTCTATATGAATATTTTAAGGAGACACTGCAGGTGAATAGAGTAAAAAAAAAAAAACTTTGATAATTGCAAACATGCAAAAAGTTTTCTAAAATGTTAGGTTTTAATATTCAAATGAGGCATTATGTGCTAATTTACAATCATTTCTAGTACAAAAATCTAAACGCTGGATGAAGTCAGTTTCAAAATTCTTGTTTAATTTTTACTTTTAATGATTTTACAGAAGGATTTTTGGGTATCTCCATTATTCAGAAAATACTTAGAACAGGCAGAAAACAATAGATTTTTTGCCATTTTTGAAGGGAATAAAATGTTGTATAAAATCAAGCAGTTTATATATGAACAAATCCCTCTGTAAAAACCTTCAGAATATAGTCAGGAATAAAAATGTAATGTTAAAGTGTGTAAGTGCTACTGAAGTGGAGATTTTTGGCTCAGTGTAGGAGAAAATGGCCTTTAAAGATATGGATAGTAACTGAAATCTATTGACACAAATAGATAAAGTGCTATAAAACAAACACTTAACAGTGTCTTTTGGATGTTTTCGTTCCACTAGTCTGAAAAACACTTTATGAAACACCAAAAAGCCCAAAATCTCAAACTTGACAGGTGCATGAAAAAAACAGCGTTTTTGCCTGCAGTGTCTCCCCTTAAATGAACAATTTGACCACTTTGATGCGTATTGACTTTGGTTGTCTCTTTCTAGATTTGCCATTAGAAAAATTATGCTGTTGGAGTTCAGGTTGGTGGTTTACACACTGATTTTGTTAATAGTGAATCTGTAAGACTTGTAGTTTGCTGATGTTCTTGTTTTGCAGTCAGTACCTGGAGAGCTACCTGTGGCCCAACTACACACCTGAAGTCTCCTCTAACGGCTACCTGATGTCCATCTGCTGTATCGTCAATGAGAAGTTTCGTGAAAATGTTCCTGCTTGGGAGGTTTGTTTTAAAATGTTGATGAATGGGTAATTACATATGAAACACCGACTACAAACAGGCTGAAATGTAAACTAAATTAAGCTTCTGTAGATGAAAGACATTGATTACACTTTCACTACTGATACACCAATGTTTTGATTAAAAATTGTGGGAGTGGGAAAAAAAAAGTCATTTTTAATGACTGAAATGTCATTTTCAATCTTGGTTTTCAGCTAAATGAAAACTTTAATTTCAGATTTAGTGTTTCAGTAAAAAGTTAATAAAGTTAAGATATTAGTTTCAGTTCATCACTAATCGATATTTGAATGAGCAGCAGAGTCCTTCAGTGTGCAGAAGTGTCTTATTTTACTCACTGATCACATAAAAATGACAAAAAACTGCCAGAACATGCATTTCGTATTTGTACTCATGTACATTTTGTAATGTGTCATCAAAATGTTTGATCATACTTGACATTGAGATCAGAACTGATTTAACAGGATGTCCACGGGTCCTTAAAAAGCCCTAAAATGTCTTAAATTCAGATTTGATGGGTCTTATGACTGTTTACAATCATTAGACAGACCAAAGTTCACCGATTGAAAATATTGCTTCAGAATAAATAGTTTACACCACTAAAAATCACAGCGATGTGGTAGTTTTATGGCAAAATTTTGTATGGAATATTATCTGCTGATATGAAAAGTTCACTGTATATTATAGTAATAAATACAATTAATCACAGCGATGAAATTTAGTTTTATTTTAGTATTATTATGACATTAAATATTACATATGTGTGTTTTTCCATTACAGGTTTAGGTATTACATTTAATATAAGGTTTAAAAAAGTCTTAAATTTCTCTTGTTCATATCTGTAGAAACCCTGTTTAAGATCTGCAGTAGCAGTTTGATTAAAATGAACACTGTTTAAAAAAATTATCATAATTTGAACACTAAAAGTATAAATAAAAAAGGTACATTAAACCCAGTTAATTGTAACCGGTCTAATAGGACTTTTTATGTCATTTCACAGTGAAATACTATTACAAGTACAGTTTGGAGTGGTGAAAAAGAACAAATCATCTTATTTAGAGTAAGAACCATCGAGGAAACTGATGTTTTCATTTAAATATTTTTTTTTTTCTTATTAGCTATGTACATTAGGTTTATGTTCCATCTTATGTTGATGCCATTATGGTATTTGTGCAAATGGCATTGTGTGCAACTTCTGTAAATATTTGCATCACCTTGTGGAAAAATTATTTGTGATGAACTTAAGCTCATCATGGAGCTTTCTCTTTACCACCTGTGTTTTAAAAAACAAACATTATTACAACATTATTTCTGTTAATAAAATATAGTTTTTTAGCTGTAAAATTAATTAAACTTGTTTTGTTTTTTTATTGCAATTTTTAAGGTAAAGTTCTGGCAACCGCAGCCGCTGTTTTTTTATAATAGATTTTACACGTTTTTTACTTATTTAATTATTTTATTGGCCTAGGTAGCATTGGTTTGAGTGTCATGATGTAAGTGTGCAGTGATGCAGTATGTTGTTTCTGTCTCTAGGTTTTTAAGAAAGCGCCCACACACTTCCCTCACTTCTTCAAGTGTATAATGGAGTCGTGTCTGTCGGGCGAGCAGTTCGGCCTGTCACTGAAGGAACAAACAGTGCTTCTGCTCTTCCTCGATCACTGCTTCAACAGTCTGGTTAGTTACCTATCATTAGAAATTGTTGGTTTGGCTACTCTTCTGCAAGCATTACTGCATGACCTGTTGTTTTCTGGACAAATCACTTGGTGGCACTGTTCCCTTGCACAGAGAAAACACATTATAATATATGTTTTTTTTTTTTTAAGTGCACTTAAAACATTGTGCGAACCACTTCAGAAAATAACCCCACTAGCAGCTCGGAGGTTGATGTGTGTAATGACGGCTTCAATTCAAAGCTGTTTTCTTCTTTTTTTGGGCTGCTGCTTCTGCTAATTGAAGGCATGGTATCTCCCCACCCTGAAGCAGATGGTCCATTTGCATTGTTGATGAGATTTCATTGTCTTGTGTTTGTATGCTAATCATGTACATTTCTGCTTCCGTGTGTGCTGTGGATGATGACTATTGTTTTGAGTAGCATTAGAAATCACTATCATAGGCCTGTTGATAAATGTTGTAGATGCTGCAATCATGCTGTGGTCAAACATTAAACATTATTGAACTCCGCAATGGCAAATGGAGCAAGTCATGAGCTGATTAAAGGGATGGTTCGGAGTAGAATTGACTTCATTGCTATGCACTCCGAAGCCCATGTAAATACCCCATCTGAAGTTTTTTTTTACCTTAGTCAAACATTTATGGAGATATTAGAGTTTTTCGAATTGCTTGTTACAGGAGTGAATGGTACATGTAATGTATCCCGTAAATTGCACCACTAAACGTGCAAGTAATCTTACCAAACTTGTGCAGTAGTGTAAATAGGTTATGTACTCACAAAACGCCGCATCAGAACATTTGTAAGTCCACCATGAGTGTTTTAAAAACACGTTTTAGCCGATCCCTACTAGTCTCAAAAACTACAAATGGCGACACGTCGACGTCACTTCCCTGGTTTGAAAAAAGCACGTAAAAGTCCTCCTACAAGTTGACATGCACACAGATGTAGTAGGAGGACTTTTACGTGCTTTTTTCAAACCAGGGAAGTGACGTCGACTTGTAGTTTCTGAGACTAGTAGTTCTCGGGTAAAACGTGTTTTTAAAACACTCATGGTGGACTTACAAATGTTCTGATGCAGCGTTTTGTGAGTACATAACCTATTTACACTACTGTACAAGTTTGGTAAGATTACTTGCACGTTTAGTGGTGCAATTTACGGGATACATTACATGTACCATTCACTCCTGTAACAAGCAATTCGAAAAACTCTAATATCTCCATAAATGTTCGACTAAGGTAAAAAAAACTTCGGATGGGGTATTAGATGGGCTTCGGAGTGCATAGCAATGAAGTCAATTCTACTCCGAACCATCCCTTTAAAGCTTTCTACCTGTAGCAAATCTCTATTTTCTGTGTTTGTAAATTTTCAGTCACAGGAAATAAATGCATTGTAACTAATTGTGTTATTACATTTGTTTCCCATCACAAATAAAACAGAACTAACAAATTATCCTAATTGTGTGTTATCTTAATTATCTTAATCAAATAATTTTCTGTTTCTTTGTGACTACAGGAAGTGGACTTGATCCGTGAGCAGGTGCAGAAGCTGGTCTCTCTGCCCATGTGGATGTGTCTGCTGCCGGTGAATATTACTGCATCACACACATTTCATGAGCATTTCAGTCTCCAAACAGTGTCCATTACATCATTACATTGAATTCTGTGTAGCTATATGGTCAAATGGTTCAAAAGATATTGAAAGTTATGTCCAATTTCAAAATGGTGGACATGTGGTTCAGCCGATCCTGGCAAAATTGAAATCCTCAGATTTGAAATGACCCAAGGAATCCATGGCAATATAATGATTTTCTGCCTAACTGTTTAAAAGTTATAAGCACAAATGTGCACTTTTGGTATTTCATGACCTATACTGCCCTCCAAAGGCAAAGTGCAGTAACTACACATTTGGTCAATTTAGTTAAGGCTTAAAATGGACTTTGTGACAACTGTTTTGTCTTGTGGCACAGTCTCCTGGTTCAATTTTGTCCTGTTTCAGAGAAACATTCAGAGAAACGAGAGTGTCAACATGTTTGACTAGCTGTTGTAAAAACTTTAAAGGCATTTTTCTCAGTTTCAGTGTTCGCGTAGTTACTGCCCTTTGCCTTTGGAGGGCAGTATAGGTGGCGCTGCTTCCAACTTTGGCATAGACCTTCAGATCATGGTGTTGATGAAGCATACTGAATTGCATTTGAATTGATCAAAGTTAGGCCAAGATATATCCTCTGAACCAATTTTGGACAAAGATGACTAAAAAAAATAAATTGTTCAGTCATTTCTGTGCAATTCAGTCTGGGGATCATCTGAGCCAATTTTGGGAAGAATTGGATCAATTTTCAAGGAGAAGCAGCAAAAAAAAAAAAAAAAAACAGAATACTGTACTTTTCAAAGTGGTCGCTACTGTAATGGGTGGAGTCTTGAGAGAGTTGGGCTTGTAACCCAAAGGTTGCCAGTTCGATTCCCACACTGGCAGGAATTGAAGGTGGGGATTGTGAATGAACAGCGCTCTTTCCACCTTCAATACCACGACTGAAGTGCCCTTGAGCAAGGCACTGAACCCCCAGTCTAGAATTAGGGTATTCAAGAGTTACCATTACCATTTAAATGTTGTAGTGGTGGATTATGCCGTTTCCCCGTAGCAGCTCACTCCGCTATTTTTCAGATGCACTCGCCTTGTATCAAACTACTGTATATCGATTTAAACGGTGTTGCCTCATTCCATATTGTTAGTAAAAAAAAAAAAAAAAGACGATATTTGTATGTGTGGTTCACTGGACCAACAAGTCATTCAACAACAGAACAATAAAGAGATTCATAGTTCTATGCTAAAGTTTTTTTATTGTTCTGAATAAAATGTATGTATGATAGTACCAAATGATGTATTGTCATTCACATAATTATAGCTATTATAAATAATCTAACATTATTTTTACTAATAATAGTCAGAGAATTTCATAATTATTGTATTTATTAATATCGCAGTCATCGATATCATCATCCATACTGTATTCCGAAAAATGTAAAAAAGTATGAGAGCTAAAATGAAGAAATGTTTTAGATTCTGCTGTCTAGATCACTAATCAGTGTGAAGTTAGTAGTGGTCCCATACTTTTGAGAGATTTTGAGAGAAAAATTAGGGAAAAAAATGCTTTTGATGAATGACAAATCCCCATGTCACAGCCTATATACTTTCACACATTGACAAGACTCCAGTCTGTTTTGACCACTACTTCAGATGTTTGAAGCTGACTCCAGATTTTGTGGTTATTCAGACGAGACTGCAGCAGGAACTGAAGAAGGTCCCAAAACTGCAGAAGTTCTGGAACCTCATTAAAAAGAACTACGAAAAGATGGAGCCACAGGAAATGGAGCAGTAAGAAACAGCCTCACACCCTATAAACCTGAAACGCATCAAAACAAAGTCCTGTGAGTCTCATGAACTGTGTTTTCACAGGGCTAAGAAAGAGCGCACATTTCTCGCTTCTCTCATCAAGAAGTTTCAGGCGGTGCTCATGTCCGTCTCTGAAGCAGGTAAACCTGTTTATTCACACCAACGTTTCTGTGTAATATTCTTTTTGGAGTTAAATATAATTGATTGTATTTATACCTTGTTTTGTAGATGTTTGGTTTGAGGTTGCTAAAAACAAATTTGGTCAAAAAATGCAGTGAAAACCATAATATTGTGAAATTACAATTTAAAGTAAATAGCTGTTCTATAGTAACTCTATGAAGCCTGACATATGAAGTAAGTCAGAAAAAGCTAAGCTTGCATATGCATATTGTTTGTTGAGGATCATATTTGATGCATGAAACATTCCTGGCTCTTATAGTATGCTATAGTGAGAATATAAAGGAAAAAACAGCTCAGTTTTATTCACAGACTTACATTGACTTAAGAATATGTAGTTTGGCACAGATGCTGACATTTATGTGGATTCAAAGTAAGCTGAAATTCTGGTGCTGGTAATGTAACTAGGGCTGCCACTAATGACTTCTTTTATATCGATTATTCTAAATGACTAATTTCTCACACTATTTTTTTTTTTTTTGATTATTAAAATTGAATGAAACCATTAAAATGGAATCCAGAAAAGAATTTGTTAAAAATAAAACTGTATAACTCAATTAATTAAAAAAAATCTAATGGTCAATTAGAAACGACGAATCTCAACAGCCCTATATGTAAATCAAAGGATCTTTATTAGAGTATAACAGATACTGGCATTAAATTACACAACTATTGGTTGTCACTCTATATGTCCAATAATATGTCTTAGTAAGATGAGAGTGAAATGATCCAAACATATAATGCAATGCAATCCAATGATGATTGGGAGATAAACAAATAAACGTTCCTCAAAAGCTTGATGATCATATTTGAGACTACCTTTCCCCCATATTTTTGTAGAAAATAACAAATAATCAAGTAAAGCCAATCTGCTTTAGTCTAGTAGCGTCGTTTTGAAATATTTCTAACAGTATCAATGTAGTTATTACATTTACTTTGGGAAAAAAAGACAATTATACTAAAAGACCCTTTACTTGATAAGTACTTGCCTACATTTGTGCTACAAGTTAAGATGTGGCTGATTTCTGTTGCCCATATGCCTCAGTGTTCCTGCCGCCCCTCAGGCAGTGATTTATTTGTGCTTTGAGTATCTCTCCGTGTTTTCGCCGTCCTGTGACGTGACCCAGCTTCAGAGCAGCTGATGCTCGCCCACGGGTGCCTCTCGCCGCTACTCTAACGCGTGCCGACGTGCCCTCCTCCCATCATCCACCTGTTCGGGCCGGAGATGGTGTGACAAGCAAGAGGCCAGCGCATCCTGTTTATGAGGCCATCATAATACTGTCACTCTGTCTTTACTGCTTTTCCCTTCAAACCCAAATCTGCCATCCACCTCAGAATGCCATTCCTGTCTGTCTGTGTCAAATGAGGTGTGTCATCACTGCTTTAATGTGTGTTTTATGGTTCATGTTGCTCTAGGCTCTGTCTCCATGGAGAAGGTTCACTACTGCGAGAGATTCATTGAGTTCATGATTGACCTGGAGGTAAGTTGGCATTCCAGCATTTGTTCCGCTGCTGCTTTTGGTTTTTTTCATTATGCAAAAGTCAGTATGAAATGGAAATTCACGCCTGTTTACTAAATGCATGTTATAGATTTTATTGTGAACAATTAATCTGTGCATTTGTTTTATTTTTAAACAACCTTTTTTTTTTGAGTGAGACGTGAAAGACATCATTTAAAGCATTAAACAGAATGATGACATTCCACCATTCGTTCTTTCTTTCTTTCTTTTTTTACATCACAAAGAGAGATAAAATGTGTTTATAGAAATGTGTGTGTTTGTGGAGGTAGTTATACACAGCCACTCAAAAGTTTGGGATCAGTAAGACTTGTAATGTTTTTTAAAGAAGATTTTTATGCTCATCAGGGCTGCATTTATTTGATCAAAAATACTGAAGAAAAAAAAACAGTAATATTGCAAAATGTAATTACAATATAAAATAATGTTTTTTATTTTAATATGCTTTCAAATATAATTTATCCCTGTGATGCAAAGCCGAATTTTCAAAAGTTGTGCTGGCAAATATTTTTTTGGAACCTGTGACTTATTTTTTTCAGGATTCTTTGATTAATAACAAGTAAAAAAAACAGCATTTATTCAAAATATAACAGTGTAAATCTATGCCATCACTTTATTAATAATTAATTTAATTAGCACATCCTTGGTGAATAAAATTATTAATTTCTTTTAAAATAAAATAAATTGACCTTTGAACAGTAGTGTGTATTGTTAGAAAACCCTTCTATTTTAAATAAATGCTGTTTTTTTAACCTTTTATTGATCAAAGAATCCCGAAAAAAAATGTATCACAGGTTCCAAAAAATATTTACCACACAAACGTTTTCAACACTGATAATAAATCAGCATATTCGAATAAATTTTGAAGGATCATGTGACACTAAAGACTGGAGTAATGATTCTGAAAATTCAACTTTAATTACAGATATAAATTACATTTTAATGTATATTAGTATAGAAAGACATTTTTACATCATAATATTACTTTTTTCTGTATTTTTGATCAAATGAGAACAGCCTTGATGAGCTTAAAAACAAAAAATCTTACTGATCCCAACTTTTGAACAGCAGTGTATATGCACATAAATATGTCATAACTCAACCTTTCATATAAAACATTACATTTCTGTCTGGTGTTGTATGCAGAACTTCATCCTCTTAAACCCTGCCTCTTGTGTTGCATCTGCCATGCCCACATTTCAACATCCAATCAAGATCTGATGCATATTATCAAACCCCACCCTACATTTTTCTTTTCCAATAATCCATTACAGATGTAAATCACAATGCAGAAGAAAAGATCCGTCACTTTGTCCATTGTATTGCAACTTCAATGTATTTTTAACCTTGCCTGTCTTTGCCAGGCCCTCCTCCCGACCCGCCGCTGGTTCAACACAGTGTTGGATGACGCTCATCTGGTGGTCAACTGCCAGCTGTCTCACCTCACCGACAGGGAGAAAGAGGGTCACCTCTTCTGCCAGGTACAGAACTGAACACATGACTGCAGGAAAACACTCTTTTCCTCTTTTTGTTCCTCTCTTGTAAGTCATCACAGACACCCATGATGAAGTAAAACACTGATTTTTACACAGTTTAGCAGTGTGCTTTATCAATGAGAATGAGAACTGAGAATGTTAATTGATAATGCATGACCAATAGGGCTGCACGATTAGTTGATATAAAACTGAAATTGTAATATGGCTTAGTGTGATTCAAATCTGAAAGACTGTGGTTTAATCAAATAAATATATGCACAGCACTGGGTTCAATTACATGTGAGCATGAACAGCTCATGACAGTGTTTTCGGTGTCTCAGAGTGTCGCTGTTCACAGTAAATGCTGCTCCGCATGAACTTCATCTGCATTTGCTCTTAGATTCAGTCATGCATTTGGAAACAAAACATGAACCAACCATCTTCCCAAACTTGTGATGAGAAGCACTTATCAACAATAGAGAAGCTTTAAGGGCTTCTTGTGGTTTTCCATTAAAGTAAAAGTTTTCTGCACAGTAAACCAATATTTTTATTTATTTTTTTGTTGTAATTTTTATACTTTTATTTAACAAAAATAATTTATTTATTATTATTTTACAGACATTATGATATGTGACGTATGGTTAGGATAGAACAATGTTTGGTCAAGATTTGTAATCTGAGGGTTTAAAACAAATCAAAATATTGAGAAAATCACCTTTAAAGTTGTCCAAATGAAGTTCTTAGCAATGCCTATTACTAATCAAAAATTAAGTTTTGATATGTTTATGGTAGGAAATTTACAAAATTATTTTCATGGACCATGATCTTTGCTTTATATCCTAATGATTTTTGGCATAAAAGAAAAATCTTAAAATTTTGACCCATACAATGTATTTTTGGCTATTGCTACAAATATACATGTGCTACTTAAGACTGGTTTTGTGCTCCAGGGTCAAATATATTTTCTAAACATTTTGTTTAGCTTGTGCACCCTTGTAAACGAGCACAACAAACCTGGATTTGTCTCTCTTTAAATTGCATTTACAATTTTTATCTTAAAATTGATACAATTATATTATACAATTATCCAGCCCCCAAACCGTGCTGTTTATGTAAAACTTTAAATTTTATATCTGAAATACAGTGTGTAATAGCTGTTTTTGAAAGACTAAAAAATGTATTTAGCTTTTGTTTAAAAATGGGTATGCCGACTAGAAAAAATGGTCATTTGGCTATAATGTATCCACTTATAATACTGAACAGGATAATTTGATAACATGAAAAAGTTATACTTGTCAGATGAATTCAATATGCTTTCTGTTGTGCTTTAACAATTTAGTGTTTGTGTTAAACAAAAGCTTTTCGTTTGTTTTTTATGCTTGACATTGTGGTTTTGTTGTTATTGTGTTCAGCTACTGGACATGTTGAAGTTTTACACTGGCTTTGAGATCAGCGATCAGACAGGAAATGCACTCACACAGAAAGAGATGACCACGCTCCACTACGACAGAATCACTTCTCTACAGGTAACCCATCCACCACTCATTAGGGGTCCAATGCTAATTTGTGAATTTTTAAATTGTGATTTCTAGTGACAAATTAAAGGAAAATCATTCATTTTTACCGTGCAAACAGTTGTCAGCAGCTGTTCTGCATTCATTTGTTTGACAAATATTGACCTGTTTGGCAGACTGTGATGCATTTCCACAAAACAGTTTATACCCATCAAACAGCGAGGTTTTGTCATTTCTGTGCCATTTTCAGAAACGTTTCAGATAAAAAAATGTGGATTTAAGTGATGGAAAAGCCATACTGTGCACACTCTATTTAATCTATAAGTAATTTGTATTATGTAGTTTCCTAAATAAATAAAATTTCAAATTGCGAAGAACCCATGAGTAGATGATCCTAAGCCAGTGGTCTGCTGTTATCTGCAACACTCGGTTTCCGTAATGAAAAGATGGTTCACATATCATCTTTAAAGATGTATTAATAGCCACCTGAGCATATTCCGTAATACCCATGTGGTTTATGATAATTAATTTGCTCTATGATTAAGTCTGTTTCAGAAGTTTTGTAACTGGTTTTCATTTCTCAGAGAGCAGCGTTTGCTCATTTCCCTGAGCTCAATGATTTTGCCCTGTCTAATGTGGCCGCTGTGGACACGCGAGAGTCCCTCACTAAACACTTCGGCCATCTCAGGTAAGTAACAGCAGATCCTGTGAGCAGTTAAATGTGATGAGGTGTTATCTCTTTAAAGAGATAAGGTCCATTAGATTAATGGCTCCTGCTAGAGCTTGATGATGAAGTCTGTTAACTGCAGACAGGGTTCCCACAATTATAAAGTGCTAATAGAAATATCAGGGAATTTTAGACTGGTGTTTTACAAAATATGACTACAACCAGGGCTCTACAGTGCGACCATTTCTCTTGCATTTGCGACAGAAAACATATTTAGGAGCATCATGTGCAATTGACACTAAGCATATTTGTGACCCTGGACCACAAAACCAGTCTTAAGTCGCTGGGGTATATTTGTAGCAATAGCCAAAAATACATTGTATGGGTCAAAATTATTGATTTTTCTTTTATGTCAAAAATCATTAGGAAATTAAGTAAAGATAATGTTCCATTAAGATTTTTTTTGTAAAATTCCTACTGCAAACCTATCAAAATGTAATTTTTGATTAGTAATATGCATTGCTAAGAACTTAATTTGGACAACTTTAAAGGTGATTTTCTCAGTATTTTGATTTTTTGCACCCTTAGCTTTCAGATTTTCAAATAGATGTATCTCGGCCAAATATTGTCCTATCCTAACAAACCATACATCAATAGAAAGCTTATTTATTGAGCTTTCAGATGATTTATATATCTCAGTTTTGTAAAATTTAACCTTATGACTGGTTTTGTGGTCCAGGGTCACATTTGTGTTTGTGCTCAGGGGAGCTTCAATGGTTCTATGTGTTTTTGCAACGTTGAGTAATGTATCACAGACATTTCATGAATTCTTTCATGAACAAAGATTAGAAAGAGTGTAAATAATTCACAGTGCAGTGTAGGGAGCTTTGTTGATTATAATGGAGCTTTGTGAGATCACAATGAAATAAAATGAGTAACAGCTTTTTTTTTTTAAGTGAGTTTGTAAATGAGATATTGATTTAATACTGTTAAATAAAATAAGTTATTATTAAGTGACTTACATTGTCTGATTATAACCCCATTGCCTGATTTTGCTCCATTTCATTGTCAAAAATAGCCTGAAACAAGTCACAACTGAGCCGCGGTGCATCTCCATTCAAACACAGTGGTGTTTAGTTTATGAATGAACATGCCTTTTTAAACGAATCTAGTGAAATGATTAAATTCCCCATTCATAAAGACAGTCACTTGCTATATTCCTGAATGAATCAGCCATTCGAATGAATTAAATGAGTGATTCTGCCACCTACTGGCAGATTTAGTTTTATTTTTAAAATATTGTGAGTTATTTAAATCATTTAATATTTCAGTATTCAAAATGTTATATTTAAAACATAAATCTCAACATGAATTTATGAACTTGATTGCACTGATGCCACCTCTGAGCCTCAGTAATCATGAAAATACACCTACAAGCCACTTTTGTGTTGTTCTGTGACACTTCTGTAGGACAAACATTACAAATAATTAGATTAGTGGATACTAATTAATGTCAGAATATCTTATAGGAGGCAAATGGGATGTGATAATTTGCTTGTTTCATAGATATAAAATCCTGCCAACTCAAATGTTTTGGGCTAAATTAAAAAAAAAATTCAGATTGTGTATGATATTTCTCACAAATGCTAGAATAATTAAACTACATGTGCAAATTAATGTAAAATCCTCCTTTAGCTGCTTGGAGGTGGAGTGGCCTCTGAAACAGCTCTGTGCACTTCTGTTAATTTGCAACTCTGTTGTCTATCTTTCTACTTGTAGCTCCAATACCCTCCACCGGGTGTCAGCATACCTGTGTCTCCTCCCTGAGCTTCCTGACGGAGAGGATACATCCTATGATAAAGAATTCCTTCTGGAACTGCTGGTAGGGACATCTTAAAAAAAAAAAAAAAAAACACGGATATAAAAACGTTCACTTATTTCCACTGTGTACTTTGTTTTGGCCAGTTTCTAAGGCAGCAGCAGAATGCATTAGAACAAGCTTGCCAAAACAGAATAATTCATAATGTCGGGGGAGTTGGCAGATTAAGAGAAACAGACCGTAATTATGTTTTGTTCAGTACTGACAAATAATAATACAAAATAGGCCAAGTAACATATGACACGTTATTGTGACTGTTTATAGCTTACAGCATAGCCTCACACATTTGTGATTGGAGAATATTTTAATTCACACAAACCTTCTTTTCTAGCAAATATGTTTGTCACATGTGCCCAAATGAGCATTGGAAAGTTTTGACATGCACAGATGATATTCCTGCTTGCCAATAATTTTTATTTTCTTCCATGCAGATTTTGTTTAAACATTCTCACATGCTATAATAGTTCACCCTGGGGGTTATTCTGCATATTTCAAACATGCATTTATACAATTTATACATTTTTACCAAATATTTTAGAAATACAGATTTAGCCCTGCTGAAAAAGTTATTTTTGATGTTTTTGACCCATGTTATCTTGTATTCTAATAAATAAGCCTATAGTGTAAAATTTCACAAGTCTTGATTGCAGTTTTGATACCACAGTAAAAACTACTAGCCTAACTCATGTGAAGTTCAAACATTTTTAAAGTGAACAATCAGTAATAAAATAAATTAAACCATGGAAAGATATAAATAAAATAAACCGGGTCTAACATTTAATAATTAAAAGTAAAAGAATACTGTCTTCAGTTTATAAATTAAAAACAGATTAATCTTTTGTTTTTTTTCCTTTTTGTCTTTTGTTTTTTGATTATTGTTAATGACAACTGGTAAATTAAACTGTCACTTTAAGATTTAACGCACGGTTTTAATACACTAATACACATCCGATTTCTTTTTTTATTTACTATTTGTTTTTCTATGGACTATTTACATTTACTCAAAACATAACCGACTGTGTTCATGAGGATACTCGCCAAAGCTGGTGTTTTGACAATTAATTCGGATTTGTCCATTCAAGTGCAAAAAGACGTGAAGGAGAACTCAGTTCAGTGTTAGAATTACTAAATGGTGTTCTTTCATTTCATTGTGCACTTGATTGGCTTAAATAAATTGGCTGATGTAAGGAACAGTATTTGTACGTTTGGTTTAAGTGGTTCCCATGTAGTTGGTTTCATCTTAGCTTAGAACTGTAGTGTTGAGGGGAAAAACATGTTTAAAAGGTTTTGAAATGCCCATGAAATGCCCAGGGCTGCTAAATTGGATTTTGATTGTGGATTGAGTTTTGCTTGTTACATCCTCAGTTTTTAAGTTCTGTTAGTGTTTGAGGCTGTGAATGGCTTTAATTCTCCCTCTTATAGTGAGTTTTTAACCTCTATAGCAGATGTTTAAGATATTTCAGGCCCATTGGTGGTCCTGCTTCAGCGTGTTTTAATTACTCGCTCCAAATCTCATCAAGAACTTGAGTATTTCCTCTTTAGTGCTGTCGCTGTGTTGATGGAGCTGGTGTCAGCAGGTCATTTGTGTGTTGAGCAGCTGAAATCTGGTTAAGTGCATGTGCTGCGGCCCACAATGGAGTCAGAGCAGGTCACAAACCAGATAAAACACTTAATTAAGCTTCAACAGGATAAGCTGCCCAAACACTCCTGATTAATTCATTTGATTTTCTCAAAGCTGTGTCCCACGTGAGCTGCCCGGCTCTTTTTCTCATTGAAATTGTTTAATGTTTTCTCAGCAGAGTTGTCTCACAGCGTTTGCTCATTTGAATTTTGAACAGAAACATAATAGAAAGGATTTGTAGTCCAGAAAAGTTTTAAAGGAGAACCTAATTCAGACAAATCCACGTCTTTATTATGCATTCGCTGTGTATAACAGGTTCTTTTAAGACTGGGATTTGCACTGCATAGTTCACGATAAATGACTCAAACATACCATTTAGATTTACAGGCAAAATTTTGAAAAAGGACCAAAACGTGTGCTCTAAAAAATCACAATCTACAATAAACTTTTTTAAAAGATCAAAGATCTTGGTTTAATGGCAGTGCTTAATTTGTAAATGAATAATTGCCGGATCCAAAACAGCAGTAAAAAGGTGCTGTGACCGACACTAGCAATACAACTTTTTTCCTGGAACGTTCAATGACGTCACTAAACGTTGATGCCACAACTAATCTAACTATCTGTATAACAAAAAATAGTATTTGTTTCAGTTATTCGATGTGAAGGAGGATTTTTTTTTTCGCCTAGTATGCATTATAAATAATAGTTTATCTTTTAAATACATTGTGAATATGAAAACATTTGGATTTGTGCAGAATTATAGAGGTATGTGAGCTCAAATCCTGGTACTTCCAGTTTCGCTTTGTCTTGTTTTCTTATTTTTTTTTATTCTTGTTCTGTTCTAAACGCCATTACATTTCAATGATTTGTTTCATTATAGGCCTAGTGTTTATAATGTTTATACATTAGAATATTTCACTTGATTTGGTATCATTCTGGTATCATTCTATGTTTTGCGAGCAGTTCACATTTGAAAAGAGTGGTTAAGGACTAAGCACCAATCAGTAAGAGCAATTTTATTCTTAAGAAACCTGATTGGTCAAAAATATGTTGAGGATCAATACGTAACCTCCAAAAATATCTACATAAACCGGCACTTGCTTTGTCTCTTATGCATGCACCATTACGGTCTAATGCACTTGTTAATGCTGGATCAAAAATCCCAAATCTTACATTTTCCGGAACAGGATCCAGCTCAATTTAAGCACTGCTTGATGGTACTGGATGTCACTTTAAAATGCTCATGGGATGTGGTTGGCCCTCTTGCACTGTGATATATGTAGCCTACATTTGGCCATCTGCTGTGTTTGAAGGGTAAACCATAATAGCACGGGTTTACCCAGCATGCATTGTCCAGCGGGCAGATGATTCACTGGTTAATGGAAAAGCTGGCCAAGATGAAACAAACCCCATGAAACCTTTCTTCTCTGCTCTTCAGGTGTCCCGCCATGAGAGACGAATCTCCCAGATAGAACAGCTCAACCAGATGCCTCTGTACCCCACTGAGAAGATCATCTGGGACGAGAACATTGTTCCCACTGAATACTATTCAGGAGAAGGTAGGCATATGAGTTCACTACGTTTCACGTATGTTATGTCATATACCTATGCATTAATGGAATTAGAGGGATACTTCAACCAAAAATGAGTAAAAATACTAATTTACTCCATACAAACCTGTATTAATGTATTTCTCTTTAATGGAACACAAACAGAAAATTTTTGAAGAATGATCAGCTCTTTTCTGTTCACAGTGACCATGTATTTAGTTCCATGAAGCACAAAAGATACATAAAAATATCATAACTTGGCCTGTGTGACTCATGCGTTACTTAATGAAGGTTTTTTGTGTTGTGTGAGGGACATAGACACATTTTTTTCATTATTTACTGATAATCTTTCCCTCCACACAAACTTTGAACACTTCCAAAAACAAACAAACAAAAAAACCACAAAGTAAAACAGTATTAAGTTTCATTAATGAAAAATGCCACTGGTGCTTTGATTTGTGCAAAATCTAAAACAAGTGAAGATTCTTCAAAAAATTTCTCATCTGCTTTTTTTATATAGAACTTTTATATGTGCATAAGTTTTTATTTTGTATTAAATATTGATTAGTTGTTTAAATATTGTTATAAAAAATAATTACTTAGTATTTGATATTAGATATTAATATATTATTAAAATAAATGATATTGAATAAATTTTGGGCTAAATGAAACTTGAATTTTTTACCAAAACACTGTAAACTAAATTCATTTCCATGCATCACTACAAGTTTTATGTGTATAAAAAAATTAATTAACCCTAAATTTCAGTAAAACAGTCTAAAACTATTTTTTTGTTTTTTGTGAATCTGCAGGTTGTTTAGCTCTTCCCAAGCTGAACCTGCAGTTTCTGACCCTGCATGACTATCTTTTGAGAAACTTCAACCTCTTCCGACTGGAGTCCACCTATGAAATCCGTCAGGATATTGAGGACATTGTGTTACGAATGAAGCCATGGTTTGTTCTCATTTTTAGTATCTTAAAAGATTTTTTTTTTTGTTTATTTGATTATTTTATTTTTTTATCCAAATGGACCTCTGAATGCAATTTCCCACGACTTGCATCAGGACTTGATGAAATGTGTTTTATTAACAAGATGTATGTTTATTTGAATGGACGAAATAGTGAAAGCAGATGAAAAAAAAAAAGTCAGGACAATTGCTTTGGTAATTGATATAACACAAAAAGAAAAATGCCCTTGTAAAGATACGCATGTACACACAAGATGTATTTTCTAACTTAAGAGTACTTGAGATTTTAATTTTGAAAGGAAAAGTGAGCAACGTGAGCATCCTGGTTTATGGTTTGGTGTGTTTGTGTCCCACAGGCAGTCGGAGTATGGAGGAGTGGTGTTTGGAGGATGGGCTAGAATGGCTCAAACCATAGTGTCGTTTTCTATCGTGGAGGTGGCAAAGCCAAACATCGGAGAGAACTGGCCTGCCCGCGTCCGTGCTGACGTCACCATTAACCTCAACGTCCGGGATAACATCAAAAACGAGTGGGAGGGTAAAGATGTCTCTCTGTCTGCAAGCACTAGCAACACTTTTAAAAAACTATTCACAAAACTCTTGAAAACATCTAGCAATGCCACAGTTATTACCATTAGTAAAAACATTAGCTTATATATACACTGCAGCTCCAAATTTTGGGATCAGGAAGATTTTTAATGGTTTTTAAAGATGTTTCTTATGCTCATCAAGGCTGTGTTCATTTGATCAAAAATACAGACAAAATGATGTAGAACAATGTTCTATATTAATATACATACATTTCTATTTATATCTGTAATTTAACTTACATTTTCAGAATCATTACTCCAGTCTTCAGTGTCACATGATCCTTCAAAAATCATTCTAATATGCTGATTTGTTATCAATGTTGTGCTGCTTAATATTTTTTTGGAACCTATGATACTGTTTAGGATTACTTGAGCAATAAAAAATTTAAACTAACAGCATTTATTAAAATTAGAAAGGTTTTCTTACAAATATTGTTTAAAAGTTTGGGGTCAGTACATTTTATTCTTTTTTTTGAAAGAAATTAATATTTGTTCACCAAAGATGTGTTAAATTAATAAAAAGTGATAGCAAAGATTTACATTGTTAGAAAAGATTTATAATTTGAATACATGCTGTTCTTTTTAACTTGTTATTCATCAGAGAATCCTGAAAAAAAGAATCACAGGCTCAAAAAAAAATTGGCAGCACAACTGTTTCCAACTTTGATAATTCTAATAATAAATCAGCGTATTAGAATGAATTCTAAAGGATCATGTGACCCTTAAGACTGGAGAAACAGCTGATGAAAATTCAGCATTGCAACGCATGAAAAAAATATATTTTGAAGTATATTAATATAAAAACATTATTTTATATTGTAATAACATTTTGCAATATTACATTTTTCAATATTTTACATTTTCAGTATTTTTGATCGAATAGATGCAGCCTTGATGAGCATAAGATATTTATTTAAAAAACATTACAAGTCTTACTGATTCCAAACTTTTGAGTGGTAGTGTATATAAAAAAAAGCATTTTAATTTTTATTAACTTTAATTACTAAAATAACTAAAATTAAAGAAACTAAAACCTTAAACTGTAGACATTTTAAAAAATATTACCAAAAACTATGATATCATTTTTAATCACGCAAAAGATTATTTTATAGAATTGCATGTACAAAATATTGTCTTATTTGTCTATACTGAATGTTTCCTCTGCGTCTGCCTTAGTTAATAGCTAGTAATAGCTGGTGAAGCTAACATGGCAATAAACATAAATACAACAACAACAAAACCTCTTCATCCTTTCATATCTTCACATCATTGTTCGTTCTTACAGGGTTGCGCAAGCACGATGTTTGCTTTCTGATCACGGTGCGGCCCAACCTGCTCTACGGAACGCGCTTTGACCGCCGGCAGCCGTTTGTGGATCAGGCCGGTCTGGTGTACGTGAGAGGCTGTGAGGTGCAGGGCATGCTGGATGATAAGGGCCGCGTCATAGAGGAAGGTAAGACTGTTTACTGAGTTCACTGAACCATATGATGAGTTTGCAGTGAACAGACAGCATACAGACTAGACTCTCAATGCTTTGTAAGTCAGAAGCATAGAGGTTTATGGGGGTTGCCATGTATTTACAGATGAAAAATATTTATGCTACATACGCAAAGCCTATGCGATAACTGTAATGTGATTGTCATTCTTTTACAGTTGATACATTATATACAATAATACCATATACTTAGGGATGCACCAAATATTCGGCAACTGAACAAGCGATAAAGCCGAAAATTTATACCGAACAATGATGTGACGCGATCAAATAGAGGCGCACACTAATGCAGCAAACGTGGGAAATGTGGAAGCATTTAAAAACTGTCTGAGAAAGACGCAAAAATCATTACAAGCGCCGACAGCATGAGACTGTTTAGTATCGCATCGCATGTTGCTGGCTACTGCAACATGCATGTTGCTGGCCATCTACCAAATGGCCTTAAACCATTAGTAAATGAACTACAGAATGTTATGTTGTCTAATACATGCATAAATAGTATTTATTCTGACAGTGCTGCACAAGCTCCTTAGCCAGGGTTCAAAGTCCAAAGCACGAGGAAAATCTGCGCTGAAACGACGTAATGAGAATCATTCATAAATCTGCTGCTGTCAGCGAAAAATAGTACTGAGGTCTTCTTGCAGGTTTCCACCAAAATAAAAGTCAACATTCATAAATGTTAGTGTTGTAATTTTACTGTTGTTCTATAAATTAAAATAAAGAAAGACAAAAATAATGCAAACAATCATTACAACAGCTCTATTAATACATTTAATTATAACATTCTTCTTTGCTCCTTTGTTAAAAACACATGCCTGAGTCAAGAAGGGGGGTCTTAAATTGGCCAAAGAAAATTATTTTAACATTAATTTTAAGTTAAATTGTGCTTTGTTGGTAGTCTATAATGTCTACTAGAATGTTCAAAATGTTCAGTGTTAAGTGAATATTTTTAAATTGTTGTTTTCTAATTGATTTGTTTTTGAAAAGCAAGACTGTAAAAAGCACATTTTGGCTATTTAATTTATGCAATGGTGAAAAAACTGGCAAAATACATGAGTGAAAAAACGTATTCGTTAATTGGCCTTCGGCCCAGTGTTTAATTTTGTTCCGCTTCGGCCAAGAAATTTCATTTCAGTGCATCACTATACAAAAATATCATATACTGTAAAAGTTTTTGACAGAAGTCTCTTTTGCTCACCAAGACTGCATTTATTTGATCAACAATACAGTAAAAAAGTGCAAGCAATTTAAAATACGTTTTCTATGTGAATATCTGTTAAAATGTAATTTATTCCTGTGATCAAAGCTGAATTTTTAGCATCATTACTCCAGTCTTTAGTGTCAAATGGTCTTTCAGAAATCATTCTAATATGCTGATTTCCTGCTCAAGAAACATTTCTGATTATTAGCAATGTTAAAAACAGTTGTGCCTACGAATGTGTTTCAACATGCTCAAAGTCACACGTTATGCGATGGTTTTCAAATACATTTTTGATACTTTTGGAGCTTTGGTGTTGCCTTTACATTTAATTTTTTTAACTTGTTTTTTTTTACTCGAGCACACAATATTTTATTAACCATAACAAGTTACTATGTTCTGAGGAGGGAATGTGTGGGTGATGTTCTTCCAATTGTAGAAGAGAGAGAGACCTGCACAGCCATAAGGCAGCAAATGACTCATGAACACAAGTAATGAATCCGTTAACTGACCCAAATCTCTCTCACACTGACCCTGGACCGACTCAATGTTGGACCTTCAGAATGTGCTCTTGAATCACTGCTCATTTCTGGTCTAGTGATTTCAGTGTCAATTCACCAGACCAATGAATATTTAGAGGGATTAGCAATTTGTGCTGAACATTGATTTCCATCATTACATTTACATTTGTTCATTAAGCAAAGGCTTTTATCCCCAGCGACTTACAAATGAGGAATCATTAGATGTCCTTGTGACTCTCATTTATGTTTGATTTGTGCAAAGGTCCTGATCCAAAGCCCAAACTAAGAGGTGATGCTAGGACCTTCCGGATATGGCTTGATCCAAACCAGTACCAGCAGGACATGACTAATAGCATCCAGAACGGAGCAGAAGACCCCTATGAGACCTTCAATATCATCATGAGACGCAAACCCAAAGAGAACAACTTCAAGGTCAGACGATTCCCGATATGTTGCTGCCACTAGACTCACAGAGCCAGACTGTCAACTACAACTAAATATATATATATATATATATATATATATATAAACAAACAAACAATAACTGAAATGAACTAATTTTAAATTAAAAAAAAAAAAAAAAAATTTCACAGTCTCACCAATGCAAAATTTTTCATTTTGGTTAAATTTATAGTTTAAGGCGAGACACTGCAGGTGAATAGGGTAAAAATAAAACTTATTATCACCTTACTTACCCAGTTAATTGATTACATTGATACTTGCAAACATTTTTTTGTATTACAAGTTTTATAAAATGTTAGGTTTAAATATGCAAATGAGCAATATTTAATGAAATATGCACTAATTTGCATACATTTCTAGTACAAAAATCTAAACACTGAATAAAGTCAGTTTCAAAATTCATGTTTTAAATTTTTGACATTAAAGTAAAAAAAATTAACAGAGGGAATTTTGGATCTCATAGAATCTCATTTTGTCCCTTCATAATTCAGAAATATATATATATTTTTTTTTTTGCAATTTTTGGGGAATAAAATGTTGTATATAATCAAGCTTATTATATATGAAAAGTAAAAGCCTTCAGGATATAGACAGGAATAAAAATGTAAAGTTTGGTGTGTGTAAGTGCTGCTGTAGTGGAGATTTATGGCTCAATGTAGGAGAAAAAACTAATTTTGAGAAAACAGTCTTTAAAAGCATGAATTGTAGTTGAAACATATTGACACATAAATAGTGCTATAAAAGAAACACTTAACAGTGTCGTTTGGGTGTTTTCATAAAAAACACTTTATGAAAACACAACAAAAACAATCTCAAACTTGACAGGTGCATGAAAAAACTGTTTTACCTGCAGTGTCTCCCCTTAATATGTTGATTTATAATTTAAGTTAAAGTACTAAAATATTAATGCCTGTTTCCACCATTCAATTAAAAAAACTATTCTCAAGTTTGAGTTTACATAATTTTTTCTCTGAGTTTATATCTAGCAGTTCTGCCACGGCTGTGGTGATTCCGTCATTCAAAATGACCAGAAATTAATTGTTTTATTCCCATTTTTGTTTGTTCAGGCCGTGTTGGAGACCATTCGTAACCTGATGAACACAGAGTGTGTGGTGCCTGACTGGCTTCACGACATCATTCTGGGTTACGGAGATCCTGGTAGTGCCCATTATTCAAAGATGCCTAACCAGATTTCCTCTCTGGACTTCAATGACACCTTTCTGTCCATTGAGCACCTGAAATCCTGTTTCCCCAATCACACGGTGAAGGTGACAGAGGAAGATCCTGCTCGACAGGTCCCGCCTTTCAGGTCAGGAATAGTCATTATTGGACAAAAACTGTGTGTTAGTGCTCTGAAGGGTTTGTTGTTTGCCTTGTTCTATATATATATAAATATTTATAGACTACTTTTTAGATTTTAAAATACAAGGTTACATAACGATTCTAAAGTTTGGGATTTTTATTTATTTATTTTATTTATTTAATGAAAGAAATAATACTTTTATTGAACAAGGAGGCATTAAATTTATCAAAAGTAACAGTGAAGACATTAGAAATGTTACAGTAATGTTTCTGTTTTAAATAAATTGGTTTGAGATTTTTGTTCATCAAAGAATCCTCTCCACAAAAATGTTAATCAGAAAAAAATCAACATTGATGATAATAAAATAAAACAGTAAAAACCATTAATAATTGAGCAGCAAATCGGCATATTAAAATGATTTCTGAAGAATGATGCTAAAAATTCAGCTTTGATCACATGAATAAATTGCATTTTACAGTATATTCATAAAAAATTAGTAATTTTAAAGAGAGAAACTGCAGGCAGATGACTAAAGAAATTTGAAACTGACTACATTCAGTGTTTAGATTTTTGTACTAAAAATGTATGCAAATTAGCCCATATTTCATTAAATAATGCCTCATTTGCATATTAAAATCTAACATTTTAGAAAACTTGTAATGCAAAAAATGTTTGCAATTATCAATGTGATAGGTGATAACTATAAGTAAAAAAATTTTTACCCTATTTACCAGCAGTGTCTCACCTTAAATTCCAAAAATATTTACAATATCATTATTTTTACTGTATCTTGTAATGCAATCTTTGGTAAACAGAAGAGAATTCTTTAAAAAACTAAACTTTTTTAAAAAATCTTACGTACCCCAAATTTTGAATAATAGTATATATGGGCGATATGTTTTTTGAAATTGCATCTCTCTTCTGTACCAGAATTCAATTTCCTGTGCAGAATGCGAAGGGTAAAAAGCGTAAAGCAAATGAGGAGGAGAAGCAGGATGAGGAAGATCTCACGCTGGTGGTGGAGCCTCATGTGATTCCCAACAGGGGCCCGTATCCCTACAACCAGCCCAAGCGGTATGTAGAGCTCATGCTCACTGTCACAGGTGCAGGGATTTCATCAAGGCCAAAACTCTTCAGCTTTTTCTTCAACAGCTAGACAGTACAATAACTGCCTTGATTTCAAATATTCATTGAATTTATAATAAAAACCCACATTCGAATGCAAAAATTTTGGTGTAGTCGAATTTTAGGTGTGGTTTAAGGAGGCAGCCTTATCAGTGATGCACGAGATTGGATTATGATATTTTTATTAACCTTTCCAGTTGAAGCCACTAGATGTGGCACTGCTGCATTGTTCATTAAATATAGTGCAGAAAAATATCTTGTTTACATCAAAACCGTTAACACAGAAAGCATTATTTTGAGCATTTTCTAGAGGGACTTCCATCACCGTTGCACTTGCGTCTCGCACAAGAGTGGTGCATTGCACAGTGTTTAGAAACCTCTCTAAAATTAATGCAAGTTCAACTTTGAAAAACATATCTCGAGACTTTATGGCAGGTTTTTCCCCACCCCCCTGAATCTAATGTTTTATGATTGTCCTATGTAGTAAACTCAAACTTACATGCATGATACTGTTTTGTTTATGGTTGTTTAAGCAACTCAATTATAATTGATTTCTAAACATTATTTTAAACATCATGCACTTTTTTCATAGATAGATGTTATTTTATTTCTTTGAATAATCATGCATTAGTATTTTGCTCGATGCACCTTCTTGTGGCCTCAGGAGATTATCCAAAAGCTTTTTTTTCACCCCAACTGAAATTATGCACAATTAATGCAAATTTAGTTTTGAATTTTAATATTTAAGTACAAAATTCAAATTTAGTTTTTTAGCCATTTTAACAGCCCTACTGGATTATAGACCACCCAGCTGTACCTGTGTAGGCTAATCAGACAAAATGCACTAAATATACATATAATACCTGCTTTGGAAACAGACATTAATTTTTGTCTACTTTAACAGAAACACCATCCAGTTTACACCAACCCAGATTGAAGCCATTCGTGCCGGAATGCAACCAGGCCTTACTATGGTAAGAAATCTCTTTCTAATACATAACACTGTTTTTATTCACTGTTATATTCTCTTTTTTCCCTGTTCTTCACTTTACCTCTTGCTGTATTTTCCTCCCAGTCATCGAGGGGAAATGTATTTGTCTCTCCCTGCAGTTACTCACATATCTGTCAGCTGGTTTTGAATCTGTAATTGAATCTGTCTGTCTGTGTGTTTGTGTAAATGTTGTACTGTATCCAGTCTAACACCTCTTCTCAAATCATCTGTTGTTTCTCTTTGCTGTAGGTTGTTGGTCCTCCCGGCACAGGAAAAACAGACGTGGCTGTTCAGATCATCTCCAACGTGTACCACAACTTCCCTGAGCAGAGAACACTTATCGTCACACACTCGAATCAGGTACACACACAAAACGTTTTCTTATTACTGAGGAAATGCTTCATTTAGGATCACAATCAGTCTCTCAAGCTGGTAAAGCTTGACTTTTAAACCAAATTCATCGTCTGTGAGGAAGTATAAGAATTTTAAATGAGTTAAAATCTGAAGAAACACAAATCTGAATGCATGTGTTTGTCTTGTTCAGGCTCTGAACCAGCTGTTTGAGAAGATTATGGCATTAGACATTGATGAGCGTCACCTTCTGCGTCTGGGACATGGAGAAGAAGAACTAGAGACTGAGAAAGATTTCAGCAGGTACAGCTCTTACACTCCAGCGAATCAGTTATAAATACTAACATGAGTTATCAAAGCAACTGCTGAATGAATTGCCCCACAAAAAAACTAGATTGCAGTTGAAAAAACCATAAGTGATTTAACCAAAGGTAGTAACTTCAGATGTGTGGTTCTTAGTGTTAATGTTTCAACATTAGATGTAGTTAATAATGAATAAGGTGTATTTGTTTGTGCTTGTTTCCACGTCGCGCAGCATTAATGTTTCATCCCGTGTGCATGATGTTATATTCACTGGTACCTAAATAGAGTTCATTTCTGTATTAACAAAAGCACTTAAATCCTGAATTGAAACTTGACAGTTTTTACTACAGTCACACAGGGGTGGCGAAAAGATTGAGAAAAAATACACCGAGCTCGACAGGTTGAGCGTCTTACTCAAATGTATATGTGCAAACTGTAAAATGTATTTAGGAGCACATGTACTAATAATAAAAAAAAGTCTGTTGATGAATCTATTTATTGATTTACAAGTGTACAAGGACTTTGTAAATGTATACAGTTTAAAGTAGGCCTTAATAATTTAATTAATAAAAACAGTTTGTTCGACTTTTTGTATTTTATAAAATATAATTTTGGTTGTAAATGTCTCCTTGTATTTCTTTATAAAACGCATTATTCAATACATTTTCCTTGCGGTTCAGTTTTTATTTAATTTTTTATACGCTATATACGCTTTTTATATATCTCAAATTAGGAGCATATGTGTTACTTGGGGAAAATGAAGCATCAAGCCCTAATAGTGAGTTAGCAGACAGGTTTCTATCCTAGACAGCATGGTCTTCTCTGATGTAGTATTGTTGAATATTAAATTTTTTTTCCTGTATCAGGTATGGAAGAGTGAACTATGTTCTGTCCCGCCGTCTGGAGCTCCTGCGAGAGGTGGCACGTCTGCAGGAGAGTCTGGATGTTCCCGGTGACGTCTCCTACACCTGTGAGACCGCTGGACACTTCTACCTCTACCAGGTGCACAACCACACACTTTGTTCCCTTCTGAACATGATCTGTTGCAAACCGTTTTGACTGTCCTCTCTGTACAAATAAAGATGGTAGCTCACACCTCTGCTTTCAAATTGGTCCTATGTAAAAAAAAGAAATCAAAAAGCCATGCTATTTGCAGAAAAAACAGTAACACTTTTAGGGCTGTCCCCGAATAGTCGAAGATTCGATGCATCGATATGCGGAGCCTGATTCGACCACCGATCTCACAGTCGAATCTTCGCGGGTGAAACGAGCATCATACCATTTTGCCAATATGGGGGTGCTCAATGTCTAATTGCACACAGAACTACTGGTTTTGTACGGTTATATTAAGTTATATACAGCCTTTGATTATGATAATGCAGTAAAAACAAAAGTGAAAAGAAAGAAGCGTTCAGTAAATATTTTTAACGTGTTTGTGAATAATTCCAACCTTTATGCGCCCCCGGCTGCTGCGCCTCGCGTTTTGCAGGAGCGCTCTGAGCGCCTGAAGTTGAAAAAAAAAAATCAACTCTGAGCGGAAAAACACCCAACGTCATTCGCGTTCTTTTCCATTGTCCAATCGAATGAATGGAGATGCGGGTCTTCTGTTGTGATGGCGAAAGTTTACCGTTGCTTAAAAAGTCCGGAGACTGCAAGAAATGGAGGAGAAACCTTTGGTGTCTATCGTGGGTAACCCGGAGCTGTATTATTTAGGGTTTCTGCTAATATGACAGTTTACTTAACAGCAAAAAACTAAGTTAGAGCGCTTGCGCTATAATCCTTTGAATTGACTGACAGGACAGCTGTTTTGGTCGTTGCTTAGCAACATAAAAAAACCGCAGCACACTGCTCTTTCATTAAAAGTCACCAAAAAAGGCAGTGCTGTGCGCCTCGCGTTTTTAGAACTAAAAGACGCGTTCTGTGTTTTTATTTAAACCTAAATAAGTTTGTCTGTCAGTTGGCAGGCAGTTTTGGTCGCTTATAAAATAAAATAAAAATAGTTTTACCCTCCTGCTGACTATAGTGTCGTGCCCCTCCCAACCCATTCACACACGCACATAAGATGATTCGACTATCGGTCGACTATAGAAAGATTCGAAAATTCTGATTCGACTATGAAAATTCATAGTCGGGGACAGCCCTAAACACTTTACATTAGGGACCAGTATTCTATTAAAAGTGCCATAGAATGCATTGATACAGTATTGTAAATTGTTCTCTGATATCTACATAGAAGGTATATGGCTTGGGTGAGGGCAAACATTCTCCAAAAACCATAGAATGAAATGGTCTGTTATTACCTTATCTGGTCTGATTGGCTCATTGGAGGTGATTGTGTTTAAGACTCATGGTATGTCATGTCCATGTACAGAACTGTTATTGTTTAACTATGCCAAGGTAAATACAGTTTTCCATTCTATGGAACCTTTAATTAATTTCCTTTGAGCAAGCACATTACTAACATATTGGCTGTTTATTCGTATTTAGAATGCACCCATATCTAAACTAGCTACGAATTGTAACCAGAGCTCCTCAGAGATTTTGGTCCCATCTGAATGTGCCATCTCTGTAATCATCGCAGACAATATCCATAAAGATTACAGCGACTTTACCTTGTTTAAAATGGCCTGGAAAAATTACCTTAAGTAATGCTAATTCTGTGTGAACAGACCAGCTGTAAATATGTACGTAAAATATTATGTCATTTCCGGTTTTCTGTGGTTTTTCAAATATGGAGGCGCTTGAAGTATTCAGTTGCGTTTTAGGTGGTGGAACAAGTCTGTGGCAGACCTCAAGTCTTTTTCACATGCAACGATGCATAATATTCAGAACAAAAAGCTTGAAAGCACTTGTTATAAGCACAAAATGTCTTTTAGCTTTAGGCAAGTGCCTGTTACCAACAAAATCCAATTAGAATTCAGTTTAATTAATAAATTGTTCACGCACATGAAGACAGAGAGGTGACAGCGGTGCGTAGACTAAGTTTGCCCTCCCACTTCTGGTAGTTTTACTAAGATTTCTTAGCCTGTGTGAATTGGCCATTAATATTACAGACGTCCTGTGGTAAAATTGCATTACTCCATCTACCCTTGTAAATTGAATCCTGTCCGAATAAGGCTTAAGAGAGACCTTGAGAGGCATTTAAGTGTTCATGAGGGAGATGATCTGTGGGAATAAGCTGCTCCTGTGCCTGGATGTTCTAGTACCCAGTGATCCGAACTGCCAGCCAATAACTCACATTTATTTGAGATGAATTAAATGAGCTGAGATCTTAATTCATCACCTCAAAACTTTTTCTTGTTTCTTTTTTTTCTTTCTTTTTTTTTTTTCTCGGAAGTACCAGAATTTCAATGTTTTTGGAAAACCTGGACGTATAAGGTAGCCAAATTTTAAGAGTGAAAAGTCATAACTTTGTTTAAAGGATCATGAAGAATATTCAAAAGTTCATTGTTTTAATTTGTTATTTTAGTTGCTTTTTGTATTAATTTGCAAACACTTTTAGAGTTAAGGCGAGACACTGCAGGTGAATAGGGTAAAAAAATGAACTAATAGTTATCGCCTTACTTACCCAGTTTATTGATTACTTTGATAATTGCAGACATTTTTTGTATTACAGGTTTTCTAAAATGTTACATTTAAATATGCAAATGAGGCATTGTTTACTGAAATGCATGATAATTTGCATACATTTCTAGTACAAAAATCTAAACACTGGATGAAGTCAGTTTCAAAATTTTGGGTATGTCATTTTGTCAAATAATCAAGCAAATGATATATGAACAAATCCATCTGCAAAAACCTTCAGGATATAGGCAGGAATAAAAATGTAAAGTCTGGTGTGTGTAAGTGCTACTGAAGTGGAGATTTATGGCTCAGTGAAGAAGAAAAAACTCATTTTGAGAAAACAGCCTTTAAAAATATGGATTGTAATTGAAATCTGTTGACACAAATAGATAAAGTGCTATAAAAGAAACACTTAACAGTGGTTTTTGAATGCTTTCTTTCCACTATGAAAATCCAAAAAGCCCAAAATCTCAAACTTGGCAGGTGCATCTCATAATGCAATCTTATGATACACTCTTATGAAAAACATTTGTCTTAAAATTGAATGCCTGCCATCCAGCAATCGCTATAAGCTTTACTTTTAATATGAAACAATGTCTCAGCTTTCAAATTCTGTCATTTTTAGAATGAAATGCATTGCACTGTATTTCATACATCTATTATCTTCATTAATGTATGTTTTAATAAATTTGTCATAAAGGTTTTATTACATCCACTCTTTAATGTATATTTGAGCAATGAATTGAAGTAGATTATATTAAAAGCTACATAATTATGTTTGTATGTAACAGTTTTTATTTGAGTGTCGATTTTATTTTTGTAATTTAGATTTGATTAAATTATAATTACATTTTATTTTCAGGTCCAGTTTTCGGCTAAATAAAAACTGTAATTTTGATTGTAGTGTTTTGGTAATTTAATGAGGACCGCTGGTCTAGAGTGCAGCATTAACATCTGAATCTGAGCTGAGGTTCACACAGGTCTGCTTTCGTTTGTTCGTTTGCTGTGGTTTGATCCTTTATGCTGTGGGCTGTAGATTCATATCAACACCCCGGGGGATCCGTACGGACCATTAGCTCAGATCACAGATTACAGTCAAACATTAATTAAGTGTGGATTGTGACGAGGCTGTTTGTCCAGTGAAGCGCCTTTAATGAGTTCTGCCCATGAAATCCCCAGGCACTGATTCTGTCTGTGTGTTTCGGGTGTTGTAGGTAATGTCACGCTGGGAGGAATACATGAGTAAAGTGAAGCCAAAGCCCGGCCGAGAGGTGAAGACTGAGGACGTGGCGTCACACTTCCCCTTCCCTAAGTACTTCTCTAACGCTCCTCAGCCGGTGTTCAAAGGCCACTCCTTTCAAGAGGACATGGACATCGCTGAGGGCTGTTACCGCCACATCCGCAAGATCTTCACCCAGCTGGAGGTAGGGTTTGGGGCCAACAAACAAATACTTTTTTTTTTCAGCAAGGATGCATTAAATTGATCAGTAGTGACATTAAAGATATTTATTATGTTACAAAATTTATCCGTTAAATAATTGTGTTTTAACTTTTTATTCATCAAGAATCCTGAAAATTAAAATGGATCATGGTTGATGATAATCAGAAATATTTCTGGAGCAGCAAATCAGCATATTAGAATAATTTCTGAAGGATCATGTGACATTGAAGACTGGAGTAATGATGTTTTGAACACTGCAATAAATTTAATAATTTTGACAGATATCACAGAAAACAGTCATTTAAAACTGTGAGATATAAACTTGCAATTCTGTTAACATATCAGTCTTTTTTTTTCTCTTCAGAACTAGACTTTATAACTCGCAATTATGAGTTTATATCTTACTAATCTGAGAAAAAAGTCGCAATTGCCAAATATAAAACTTGCAATTGCAAGAAAAAAGTCAGAATTGGGAGTTTATATTTTGCAATTAAGACTTTATTTCTCAAACTTGTGAGATTATATCCTGCAATTCTAACTTTATATCTCGCAACTTTGAGAAAAAACGTCAGAATAGCGAGAAAAAAAGTAGCAATTCCCTTTTTATTCAGTGGTGGAAATGGGCTTCCATAAATATCACCTCGTAATGGGAATGCCACTTTTTGATCAGATGTTTTTATTTGTTGATTAGAAGGTGCTCCTGAAATTGACACTGCTCCTAATTTTAAAGTTAGACCAAAGTCAGACCTCAGCAGGTCTGTTGATTTGATACGTGGCATCACCAGTAATAATTTGAGAAAAATGGTTTAAATACCATAATAGAAAACACGTGACCTGTTAAAATTGTCAACAGATTGATCTAGTTTTATGTCAGTATGCCACAGCAATATATTTTGAAATAGTTATTAAATTTGTTGACCTGAACAATTGGGTATATCAAAAAGTATTATGTTTTAAGTCAATTCTTTAATAATCAGTCCTTTAATACCAATGATCTACCCCAAATTTGGTGAAGATTAAATAAATAGCATTAGAACAGTTTGAAAAAGTCTGCTTTTGGTGAAATTCTAAATGGTGTAGAGGTGCTATGGTGGACTGTGTTTAACCAGTGAACTGAAGGAGACTGTATTAAACATAATTGGTAATGCAAAACAGTTTCATCATGATGCACCAGTGCATTTGTAAAATACAGTTCAAAATGGCCAAGGCCCAACATGGCTGACAGTAAATGTAGTTTGCACATGTCTGCTCTAATCGGAGCTTGTTATAGTCTGTTCATCCATGAAGAGAAACCCATCAATAATCATCTCCCTCCCCTCTTTTTAAAGCCCATTATTCTGGGATGCCCCCTTCTTTGATGCTGATTTCTCATCCTTTCATCCTTTGTGTTCATCCTCTGACAACAAAGCCATGTTCCTGTAATAAAGTTGTGCGTCAGAGCTGCAGTCCTGCTGCTGTGTGTTTGGGTCTGTCTGCTAGGGCATCGCTGTCTCTCAAGCGTCACTGCTGAAGACTCAGGGTTAAAAAATGGCCTCATCAATATTGAATGCTTTGATGAGATTAATATTAATGCTGAAGCTCATCAAATATTCATTTCCCAATGGATGCGGTCCTGAAAATATCCAGCTGGTTTAACCTCTCTTCACTGCACGGATTGAACAGAAACAGATACTCAATATCTGCATGTGACGCCCATGCTGAGAGGAAACCAGAGATGCTGTTTCTAACAAATGACAGGAAGTAGAAAGAAACACAATCTCCTCTGCTAGACATTTCAACGCCAGCCTCACCTTTGTGAAATTCATAGTCATTTAAAATATTGTGGTGATTTTCAAATTTAACCCTATAAGAACTTAATATTGTGCAATATTATAACAAATTGAAACAAGTATGTACTATGTTAAAATGTAATTTATTCAAGCTGAATTTTCAGCATCATTACTCCAGTCTTTAGTGTCACATGATAAATTCAAATTCAGATTTATTATTAAGAGGATAAGCCCCTTGAGATGAATCATCTCGTTTTCGAAGGAGTCCTTAAAGGTCCCATATCGTCAAAATCAAAATTTCCTGGCTTTTTTCATGATAACTAAGGTCTAGGGGCTATCTAACTACCATATGAGTTTCAAAACAGTCAATCCACAGTAAACTGCACACAGCCTGCTTAAAGTAGCTGTTCATTTTCACAAGCAGCTGTGACTTCCGTAACGATGTGACGTCCGATCGACTCAAGTCACCGCCTTCAGTCACAAACCAACGTCCCACCCTCCTTTTGTCAAACCCCCAGACAACAACGCATCCATTCCATTGAGCAACAACAACAGGAAAACAAGTTGAGAAAACCCTGTTCAGTCGATAGATGTCAAGCTACGATCATTACACAGGCTTCAGAACAACGTGAATATAAGAGACCAGTGGCACGTCAACTTCAGCCTCTTTCACACAGCCATTCCGGTAAATACACGCATAATGTGTCCCACGATTTGTTCCGGAATTGTTTAATTTGGTTCATTCACAGTTGTTTTCCGGAATCTGTGCGTGCTTTACACACAAACCATAAAGACATGTGACGTTTGGATGTGAGATGTAATGCGACGCGTACGTTTCACTAAACTGAAACTAACCTGAACAAACTGTGCTTCAGCGCTGATAGTGAGGAGCTGGCTCTGCCCGATGATCGCTGCTTCATTCCACTTTGCACGTAACGTTATTTTTCTTTGTGAAGAGTCGCTTGATAACGTGCATCATTACTACAACACTGCCATTATGCTTCTGGCTTTGGTTCACACAGCGCTCGTTCCCGTAATTTTCCAGAATCAGCGCGCATTGTGAAAGGGGCTTTACTAAAGCAACAGTTATGTAGCCTACTGCATTCGGTGTTTGTAAAAGAAAAAACATTAATGATCATTCTAAAATATCCTGTTGAGTATCAGCTCTCTCTATTGCTCTGAGCTCGCTTACGCTTACAGCATACATGACCGTAGTTAACTGTGATTGGCCTGGTTGTGCGTCACTCAGAAAACAACAGGCCAATCAGAAGAGAGGCTCATGAATATTAATTAGATGGGCCAAAATCGACCTGTTTTTGACAGAGCTCCTAAAAAAGGAGCTGTAAAAATATATTGAGATGGATTTTGGCACTTATACCGCAAATATATATTCTTAAGGACATCAACAAATAAAATAAACCTCCAGAAATGTGTACGATATGGGACCTTTAATGTACACAAATATATACAAAAATGGCAGATAAAGCAGTGCAGTAGGGAAACTGCATCAATGCAGTAAAACAACAATACCATAAAGTAAATACAAAAACAAGACAACCCAACAATTCACGCACACACACATACACTAACTCTCCTAACCACCCAACAATCTGCATCTTTCACATTATTAGTGTTACAGAAGTTATTTAACAATATTGCATTAACCTTATACTGAAACATAAATATTCAACCATATACAAACAAAAATCAGAAACAAAAACAAGTGTTCTGTAAGTAATGTACAAGAGCATTTCTAAACAAATAAAAGGAAGTTAAGGGTCGAGTAGAAGCTTGCAAATTATTCCAATCATAAGGTGCTTTATATTTAAATGAAAATCTGCCGCTTTCTTTAGTTCTAGAAACAACAAAATATTTGATCAGCATGGCATAAATTATAAAAAGAGCTGACTGGAATTAAATATTGTTTCGAATAATCATTCTAATATGCTGCTATTAGAAATGGACGGATTTTCAAATTGTTTCGATGGAGTCATTGCCTGCTGTTTTACTCTAAAATGTGACTGGTATATATGTACAGTTTACCAGTGTTTGTGATTTTTAGCAATGATTTCTTCATAAACTCGTCTTCTCTTCTGCAGGAGTTCAGGGCGTTTGAGCTGTTGCGCAGTGGACTGGACCGATCCAAATATCTGCTAGTGAAGGAGGCCAAGATCATCGCCATGACCTGCACACACGCCGCCCTCAAACGCCACGACCTGGTAGAGCTGGGCTTCAAGGTATCAGTGTGATATCAGAGAGGATATCAGGACTTTGGGATTTTTGATTCTTTATTATTTACTTATTTATTTTAGTTAGATATTTTACCTTACTGTTATTTAGTTTAAAATGGTATGAATTAGGGTTGTGGCATGTGACGTTTTTTTTTTTTTTGATCGTCATACGCAACCTGACATAAATTCACATCAGTGTTAAGGGATTAGTACACTTTCAGAACAAAAATTTACAGATAATGTACTTAACCCCTTGTCAACCAAGATGTTCATGTCTTTCTATCTTCAGTCGTAACAATTGTTTTGTAAGGAAAGCGTTTCAGGATTTTTCTCCGTATAATGGTTTCAGTTAAAAATGCAGTTAAAATGCAACTTCAAAGGGCTCTAAGCAATCCCAGCCGAGGAAGAGGCATCTTATCTAGTGAAACGATTGATTATTTTCTAAACAACTTGACAATTTATAAACTTTTTAACCTCATATGCTCATTTCGTCTCTATCCAGGTCAAAACATCTCATTTTTGTCTTCAACTTCAACTTCATCCTATAACGCTACCTTTTTTTATAAAGGGCGTTTGATCATCTTTGTATGTTCACTTCGTAAATACTAGGTCTGTACTTTTGCAGAGATGTAGGAGGATTTTGAAGTTGGGGAAGAAAACGAGATGGAGTTTTTTGACATACCCTAAGTGCATTGACCCAGATCACACAGACTACGCATGTGCATCACGAGACAAGACGAGCATTTGAGGTTAAAAAGTATATAAATTGTCAATTTGTTTTTGAAAATAACCAATCAATTTGCTAGATAAGACCCTTCTTCCTTGGCCAGGATCATTTAGAGCTCTTTGAAGCTGCAGTTCAAGCTCAGGGGCATCATACATATCCAAATTATGGAGAGAAATTTCCTGAAATGTTTTCCTCAAAATACATAATTTCTTTACGACTGAAGAAAGAAACACATGAACCTCTTGGATGACAAAAGAGTGAGTACATTATCTGTACATTTTTGTTCTGAAAGTGAACTCCTCCTTTAACTCCGCAGTAGAGTTACACTCACAGGACACTGCACTTATTCACAGTCAAAAAAACACATTTGCTTTAAGTCTTCCCGGTTATATGTGTGCTGTTCTGACACGCGTTTCCAGTGCATGTGTACCTAAAGCTCTCACACACTAAAAGCCTGTCAAATAGCACCTGATTACTGAACGAAGTGATGTATCATGTCTGATTATGATAATACTGTCAAAACACACCAGGTTTTTATCTTTGCTCACTTTGGCCTAAATATCTGCCGTTTATTTTTATTCTATACTTTGTTACCTTGAAAGGCTTTGTTTTTAAAAAGGGAAGTTAGTTTGGCTGTCTTGCTTTGACAACTTGCAAAATAGAAAAAACAACATATATTTCTGAAAAAAAATCGTGATATGATGTTTTTGAAATATCGCCCATCCTAGTATGAATGAACTCATTGAATAAAATAATTCTGTATGTCTACATTTGTTGCCTCAATACTCACATACTTGATCTTTCTCTAGTATGATAACATCCTGATGGAGGAAGCAGCTCAAATCCTGGAGATTGAGACCTTCATCCCACTACTGCTACAGGTACAGCTTTTCTGTTAAAATCGTTATTGTATTATATTATATTGTTTAAAATCGTGTATTATTAAATATTATTTCATAGTTTTTTTTAGGGGAACCATTAGTTCAGTCATATAGCTGTTATTGCCAATTAAATGCAAAACTAATCAATAATAAAAATCTAGTTAAAAATTAATCAAGACATATTTTCTACACTAAATTCACAGCTATGCATCTTGAAAAAATAGCTGATTTGCAAAAATGGTGCTTAATTTGAGTTCCAAAATGTAATTAAAACTTTTTTTCACAAAATATGAAGATATTTTTTAATTAAATATAGATATGCCTCTGCTTTAATACACTTATCAAAATAACAAAAGCAGTCAAATGTCAAAGGTTTCGGTTTTAATGACAAAAAGTATTCAAGAAACTTTGACAATCAGCAATTGAATGGAAAAAGTGGAACTCGTGATTAGGCATAAAATATTGTCTTAAGAATTAGAATTAAGAATTAAAAGATAATACAAGACGACTTCAACTTATAAATGGTTGTTGAAATCAAAAATGATACAAAATGCATCATTTTTTGTGTGAAAGTGTGACGTTCTTGAGCTAAACAGGAAAGTATTGGGTTTCATTCAGCATGTATGATGCAGGGTGGTGTTTTCAATCATCAAAACGGAGTTAATGTAACATAACTTTGTGTCTCTGTGTTACATAGAACCCGGAGGACGGCTACAGTCGACTCAAACGCTGGATTATGATTGGCGATCATCATCAGTTGCCTCCTGTCATTAAGAACATGGCCTTTCAGAAATATTCCAACATGGAGCAGTCACTTTTCACCCGCTTTGTGCGGCTGGGTGTCCCTACTGTAGACCTGGACGCCCAGGGCAGAGCAAGGGCCAGGTGAGTCCATTTGTCAGATTGAAAAGATGGTTTTACTATGTACCCATGTGACATTATTGGTTTGTTTAGTTTGAAAGCCGAAAACTGCCGCCAATCACACAGACTTTGTTGCAGTAGATGAGTATGTTTCTTCTTCAGATTTGGAGAAATGTAGCATTCCATCACTTGCTCACCAATGGAACCTCTGCAGAGAACAGCACAATAATCCATACCACTCCAGTCCATCAGTTAACATCTATTCCTTTAAAAAATAATTTTTGCTAATTGACAAATCTGAAATAAAAACAACTTTGGCTGAAGTACTACAATTACTAAAGCCATTTTAAATGACTAAAACTACAGGTAAATATATATAAAATAAAACACATAATAATAATAAAAACAAAGCAGTGTTGTTTTCGTCAACGATGACGATGACGAAATCATTTCGTTGACGCAACTTTTTTTCATGATGATAACGAGATAAAAATGGCTCGTTGATGACTAAAACATGATGAGACGTGTGTGAGTTTTCGGTGACGAGACGAGAATAGACAAATGTTAGTGGGTGGTCCGTCAGACGTTTAAAATGCACGACATTTCTGCTTATTGTGCATGCCAATTAAAAACTAAAAAGGATCTGCCGCTATGGCAAGCTGTTTTAGCATTAAATACTATTTACCATACTAGTATGGCAAGCCGTTTTATCATTCTATCCTTGTTTGGTTACGCCCACCACCTGGCGTGCAGCGCACAACATGGTCAACACGTCACATTGTTGTCACTCAGACAGACGGACGATTAACCATGATGGCGGCAGTTTGCACATTATTTCAAATATGTGACCCTGGACCACAAAACCAGTCATAAGGTTAAATTTGACAAAACTGAGATTTATACATCATATGAAAGCTCAATAAATAAGCTTTCTATTGATGTATGGTTTGTTAGGATAGGACAATATTTGGCTGAGATACATCTATTTGAAATCAGAAATCTGAGGCTGCAAAAAAATCAAAAAGACTGAGAAAATCACCTTTAAAGTTGTCCCAATTAGGTTCTTAACAATGCATATTACAAATCAAAAATTACATTTTGATATGTTTACAGTAGGAATTTTACAAAAAATCTTCATGGAACATGAACTTTACTTAATTTCCTAATGATTTTTGGCATAAAAGAAAAATCAATAATTTTGACCCATGCAATGTATTTTTGGCTATTGCTACAAATATACCCCAGCGACTTAAGACTGGTTTTGTGGTCCAGGGTCACATATATGTCTTTTATGTCTAAAACCATTCCTTCATTATTGTAATTATTGGTGAAAATAGTCAATCCGGAAGCTCACATTGTGTTGAACTATAGATCTGCTATTTTCACAACTTATAAGTGACACTACCCAACAGCAAAATACTTACTGACCTACATTAATTTGTTAAAAGACTACTTTTCCCCCTTTTTTTTTGACTAAAACTAGACTAAAACCTTTTTGAATTTTCGTCGACTAAAATTGGACTAAAACTATCACATATAGAAGTGACTAAAATTTGACTAAAACTAATAAGCATTTTAGTCCATAAGACTAAGACTAAATCTAAGATGGCTGTCAAAAACAACACTGTAACAAAGTGACTAAAATGTAACCTTAATTAAAAAGAGAACTGAAAACGATAAAAGCTCATTCAAGCTGTTGATGCATGTTGTAATAGTATATAAATAATACTAAAACAACACTGCTTGCACAAAAATTGTGATCTGAGGTTTCTTCTTTTAGACCACATTTTAATAAGCAGAAAAATATGAAGAGGAAAAATGCACACTTGGTGCGTAAAATAAGCTGCCATGCTTTTAGGGAGCTGTTTAGTTAGACTACTCTCTGTTTCAGAGCAGAGCTGCAGTGTCCTCAGATACACTTTTTGATGTGAAGTGTCCTATTTTGACACTCTCTTGTGTGTCTGGCAGTCTGTGTAACCTGTATAACTGGCGCTATAAGCAGCTGGGGAACCTCCCTCACGTTCAGCTCCAGCCTGAGTTCCAGGCGCCGAATCCCGGATTCACATACGACTTCCAGCTCATTAACGTGGAAGACTTCAACGGCGTGGGTGAATCAGAACCCAACCCATACTTTTATCAGGTAAGCGTCAATGCAAGCTTATTTATATACCACACACGCCATAGAAAACTCACAATTGAATAGATATTAACATGAATAGTTTGACTCTTTGTTTAGGTAATTAGATTAACTAAGAAAATCCAAATATTGCATTATTAAATAAGTTTCTTAAGCAGTTTGTATCTGGGACATGACAAAAAAAATCTGTGCATAAAAGGTAAAAATAGCTAAAAATGTAATTGAATGGAAAAAGATTCAATATAATCTTCATATACGATAAAGGAAACTTTTATAAGTTACTTTAATATATGTTCACTCATTAATATATTGGGGAAGTTTAAGCCAAATCTAAGCAGGTTTAACACAAAAACTGAACATTTTAGACCCCATATTGCTGTTTTGCTCTATTTCACCAACAAAAAATCTTTTCAAATACAGCCACAGCACTGTTTTGCATCTCAGAGCAACATGATGGTGTTTCTTTCCTGAAATAATCAACCGTTCAAATGATTCGGTTCAATCGCAATGACTCGCTTATTAACAGTGACTTACTGCCACCTCTTGGTGGTTTTAATTTCTTTTTCATTTTTTAAATAATTTCAAATATCAGTATTCAACGTTTTATGTTTAAAATATCAAAACATTATTTATGCAGTTGTAACTGCAGGATAAAGTCCCTCTGGGCTTCATTAAACAGTGTGTAAATGCATCTAAATGCAACCTAAGATGCAACTTCTGCAAAAATGAATTTTGTTGATACTGATTTAATTTGTTTGGTAACAGCCTAAATGTATTATTATTATTATAATTGACTGATTAAATTTCACTCAAAAGATGATGCACATTTTTTTTTAGAAAAAATGGCTTTAAATTTATAAATAAATTTAAACCGTTCACACAAAATGTGAAGAATATCAAAGAATTAAGGAGGCAGCTGTCCATGCAAAATATTGTCTGATTATCGTTATCAATAAAATCCCAGAAAAGATTTTGTCAATATTACACACCCCTAGTACTGACACCAAATGATTTGCAGCGGTTGCTTTGTCATGTCCAGTCTAGACAGCCTCAAGCAATTGGTTTATTCCATGTTTTTCTTTTTTTCTTCTTTTTTTTTTTGGCTAGTAGAGGTTATGAATTGCCAGTAAATTAACAGTTTAGTAGCCAAATTGGCTGGTGAGTGAAAAAGTTAATTTCAAACCCTGCCCTTCATTTTAATTTGAGGAAACACAAGACCTGAGTTTCATGATGGACTTGAAGCTCCTGAAACTCTGCATTGTTCCTAAGTAATGACCGTACGGCATGTGGTGTGCAAGTCACATGAGTTGGGCTATGTGCCCCGCTACTGTTTACTGGGGTCCTGGAGGGAATTGTCCTCATTACAGTATCCATGCCAACACACACCACCCGCACACACACAAACACATGGCTCTAATGGGCCCTATGAATTAGTCTCTCACAGAGCAATAGGAAGGACATTGTTTGCACAGTCAGTACTTGTGGACACAGAAGTGGTGTCTCTTATTAGTAGGTTTGTATTCTTATTAGTGTCCTGCTGGAGCTGTTGCCATTGTCAGCAGTGCTCTGTTAGTTCAAGTTTAAGTTTAGAGCTGTTCCACATACTAGACACTCATTAGTCTTCATTAGTCTTCAGATGTACTCGTACATATGATTGAATATTCAGAGCAAATTCAACTTTTTGTTAGTCAAATTAGGTCAAGACGAGGGTTTAATTTAATTTCACTTTATTTTTTAAGATCATTGGTAATCATAATTGGCCATTAAAATTCAAGATAGTTAAAATAACACTGACGTTTATATAATGATCAGAAGTTTTAGTTAAGTTAGAAAGAGTTAGAAATTAGAAGTTTTTGTTTTGGTTTTCTTGCAGTCACATGCAGTGCTTTCTGACCTTGTAATTTCCTTGAAGCAAGTATGTTTGTGTTGCACTTGTAGGTATTTTTATCAAATGGGTTTTAATACAAATGTACCCTGGTCAAACTTTTTTTACTTCAGAAGTAACATAATTGCTTACTAACAAATTATGTAATTAAAAGAAAATGAATGGCATGGAGTTAAAGAGCAAAAATAAGTCCTCGCTCAGCGAGGGACTAGTAGTTAGCTTGCATCAGTACATTAACTATGTTTATTGTTAAAGGAAAACTAATGTGATTTTTAAAAATAATAATTTAATGTGAGATTTTTTTTAAACATCTGATGGGATGGAAATATGCAGCAATGAGCCTGTTAATGCAAATAATCTGTTCAGCTTTGTATGTTAGTCATTAAGGCCCGGTTTCACAGACAGGGCTTAGACTAAAACAGGATTAAGCCATAGTTCAATTAGGACATTGAAGTCATTTTTATAAACATGCTTGGAAAAAAAAAACATTACAGGTGTGCATCTTGAGACAAAACAAAGGCACTGATATATTTTATGATCAATCAGTGCAATTTTGTTTCAGTTGAAACAGCTCAGACTTACATTTTAGTCTAGGACTAGGCTTAAGCCTTGTCTGTGAAACCGGGGGTAAAGGTTTTTAAGCATTCAGTGTTTCATTATATTATAAACTTGTTCAGAATTCATATTTGAACATTTATTAGAGCCATAGTAAATGTGCACATCCTGAACATGTATATTATCAGCTGTTACTTAAAATATAGCTGTGTTTACTATGTAAATGTCCATCATCACATTGCAGTAAAATAAACCAGATATGCAGAGGTGCATGTAAGTTGTTTTTTAAGAGTAACTGGAGATTTGTCTGGAGATTTGTTTTGATCCTCGCACTGCACAGAGTGTGACCCATAAAATATAACTAATATATAAAAATGTATTAATAATAAGTGATAATAATGTCATTGGACTGTTTCAAAATTAAAAGGGTGTATTAAATTAAAATACAATTATTTTATAGTAAACTTAAAAATAAAGTATTTAATAATATTTACATTTAAATATATATTTTCATCATTTTCAAACCTAAATTAGCAAGCTTTTATTTTGGCGGGTTGCCAGTAAGTAGGTATATATGTCCATAGAGTGTCAGTTAAGCACATAAGTGTTCAGTGAATGAAATGTGACATTTTTACATTGTACTTTGAAAACGGCAACAAATAGTCTACAGTGTTATTTTGACAACCATCTTAGATTTAGTCTTAGTCTTAGTCTTTTGGACTAAAATGCTTCTTAGTTTTAGTCAAATTTTAGTCACTTCTATATGTGATCGTTTTAGTCGACGAAAAGTCAAAAAGGTTTTAGTCTAGTTTTAGTCAAAAAAAAAGGGAAAAAAGTAGTCTTTTAACAAATTAATGTAGGTCAGTAAGTATTTTGCTGTTTGGTAGTGTCACTTATAAGTTGTGAAAATAGCAGATCTATAGTTCAACACAATGTGAGCTTCCGGATCGACTATTTTCACCAATAATTACAATAATGAAGGAATGTTTTAGAACATAAAAGACAAAAAAGGATGGAATGCTAAAACGGCTTGCCATACTAGTATAGCAAAGAATATTTAATGCTAAAACGGCTTGCCATAGCGTCAAATACTTTTTAAGTTTTAATTGGCATGCACAATAAGCGGAAATGTCATGCATTTTAAACGTCTGACGGACCACCCACTAACATTTTCGTCTATTCTCGTCTCGTCAACGAAAACTCACACACGTCTCGTCATGTTTTAGTCATCAACGAGCCATTTTTATCTCGTCATCGTCTCGTTATCGTCATGAAAAAAAGTGGCGTCAACAAAATGATTTCGCCATCGTCATCGTTGACGAAAACAACACTGATAGTCTAGAATTATGCTTTCAGTTAAAATAGAAATCTTATACATTATTACAGTTTGTCAATCTAAAATGGTATTTGTGTATTGTGTAACAGCTGTCAACCATGTCAGTTGGCAAATGTGCGCTCTGAACTTATTTACACAGCGCATTTTATTTTGGTCGCACATATGCACCCCTGCAAATATTGGAATTTTACAGTATTGACACGTTGTTCTGTTAAAGTGCATGGGATTTCTGAAGCAGCTTACACTGATGATCAATATTGTTAACCAAGATCAGTCAGTCTAGTCTGTTTAATGCTCTTTCCTTCTTTATTTGCTGTGTAGAATCTGGCAGAGGCTGAGTATGCGGTGGCGCTGTACATGTACATGCGTCTGCTGGGATATCCTTCCGAACGCATCAGTATACTGACCACCTACAACGGCCAGAAACATCTGATACGAGACGTCATCAACCAGAGATGTGCCAGCAACTCGTTCTTCGGACAGCCCAGTAAAGTAAGAACAGCTGATATGATGATTTCTTAACATGTCATATGTTTTATCTTCAGAAATGTGTGTTTAACCCTCAAACCCGTGATGCTGCTGTGTTCCTATGGATGGCCGAGTGAATTGCAGTGGGACTCAGCTGGATTTGATTAATGTGTGTGAACAGCTTGCCCTGTGCTCTAAATGACTTTTTTTCTGCCCAGCGTTCACTATTTTCTCTGTTTTGCAGCAGTGGACAGGTTTGCTGTTGCTTGTTGTTCAGGGTGACTGTCAGATGGGCTCACCAAAGCGTGTAAAGGTCCTACTGGCCTGTGTTTGGTCGAAATGCTGCTAACAGTCTGTCAGAATTTTACAACAGTGCAAATTGATCCTGCGATGGCTTCTGTCAGCCGTTTCGTTAGAGTCATGACTGAGTACAAACCAAATAAATAGACGACTACTGGTTGCTCAGACATTTAGTTGATGAGCGTTCAAGACCACAAAACAACAATCTCATTGCCTCTAGAAGATGTAATGAAGATCATTCTCTATGGTTCACTGGAAAAAAATTAATTTCTTTTGTGGAACAAGAGATATTTAAGTGTCTAAGCTGCTCCTCACATTTGTCAAGTATCTATACTTTATTTTTATTTTGATAAACTTCTACTACACAACTAGGTCTGCCCCTCGATAGTCAACTAACCATTAGTTGAGGAGAAGAGGCTTAGTCGACCAAAAGTTTATTAGTCGCTTAGTCACAGAATCGGGCTATATAAATCGGGCAGGACATCCAAATGCTCACCTATCATTCATTGACATCAAATATGGCTTTTCATCTGGAAGATGTATGTAGAAGCAACTTTACATGGCAGCTCAATCTAATGTTAAACCTAGAAAAATGTGCACTATTCAAGTGTCTGTGCGGAACAGTAGCGCAGAGATAAAAGTAATACATCTTTCGAATGTGTAATGACTCATTCAATAAGACAATAACAATAAAATGTTGCGCTTTTGTAAAATAATGAAAGCAAACAGGATGCGCTTTCTGATGTCTCTGTGAACTTGTGTGCCAAACTTCAAAACTCTGTGTATACTTGCCTTACAGATATGAAAGTATCCATGAATATCTATTTTTAAATGATCAAATTCAATTAGAAAGCAAATGTGACCCTGGACCACAAAACCAGTCATAAGGTTAAATTTTACAAAACCGAGATGTATGCATCATATGAAAGTGCAATAAATAAGCTTTCTATTGATATATGGTTTGTTAGGATAGGACAATATTTGGCCGAGATACATCTATTTGAAGATCAGGAATCTGAAGGTGCAAAAAAATCAAAATACTGAGAAAATCACTTTTAAAGTTGTCCAAATTAAGTTCTTAACAATTACATTTTGATATATTTATAGTAGGAATTTTGCAAAAAATCTTCATGAAACATGATCTTTACTCAATTTCCTAATGATTTTTGGCATAAAAGAAAAATCAATAATTTTGACCCATACAATGTATTTTTGGCTATTGCTACAAATATACCCCAGCGACTTAAGACTTAAGGTTTTGTGGTCCAGGGTCACAAATATTCTCAGATTCATGTAATCTAAAACATGCATACAGTCAGTGCCGACTTTATCTTTTAAGCCGAAAACAAAGAAAGCACCAGATAATCAATAAATTATTAAAACGTTGATGCAGTCTCCTTAGTCGACTAATGCTTAAAATGAACGACTGCTAGTCGACCAGAAAAAGGTTTAGTTGAGAGCAGCCCTATTCACAACATTTCAGAGCATAATATTGTACATTTGAGTCCACAATATTTCATAAAAAACATTGTTCCACATTATTTTGCACTGAAGAAATTGACACCAGCTCTGAGAAGTGAGAAGGATGTCAAAATTGTGAAAAACTGATTCTTTCCAGTGAACCTGTTTAATCGGCTTGCACTGAATGATTTATTCGTCAATTGGACTGATTCAGTTTGTTGTTTTTCGAGTCAACAACTCACTGATTCAATCTGGTCACCGTGAATACAATGAATTGTTTATGACAGACTCAAAATAAACCATGACGGTGTGGGCAGTTAATGATGCAGAGTTTGATATTAATTTTTATAAATGAAAATCATATTTAGGTCTTGACTGTCATTTATTTGTGAACTAAACCTGCTGTAAAAGGGCAGATCAATGCATATCCAATGTCTTCAGTATCTTTATCCACTAATCTGAAGTATAACTAAAGTAAAGTTGTGAAATCAGTAAAGGTGAGAGCAAAGAATCGATTACTTTGCTGCGAAAATGTTGAGGAAGAAAAGAAAAATCCTCCAGTGTTTATGTATAATTGTTTATACAATTTAGTAATTGTAATTATATAAAAAAAAATACTTCTGATATAATAAAATGCATAAAATCATTTTAATATTCAAAGTCTGCTTTTCCACCCCGAGAAACATGTTTCATTGATTACTTTTTTTTTTTAAGTTAAACTACTTAATGACCTAAATTTGACTTAATATGTTGATATTCTTGATTCATCTACTTTCTGCAGCACTATTAATGACAAATGAGGGCGAGTAGAATTTCATACAGTTTATTCTGTGGAAGTCAACAGCTATCAGAAGCTGTTTGGTTTCCAGCCTTCATCAAAATGAAACTCATACAGTTTGAAACAAATAACGTTGAGTAAATACGTTATGACAATTTTCATTTTTAGATGAATTAGCCATTTAAGATATGAAGGATATTTTAAGGGAAAATCCAATTCATTCCAATAGCTTGGTGTGTAAATGCGTAGGAACCTGTATGAGACTCATTTGTATACGGAGGGTTTTGCAGGGGTTAACTGGACTCTCTGCTGGAGATGAGATGAGCTCAGTCCCTTATTAGCATTTAACATTTCTTCAGTACAGAAATGGGCCAGTCTCGCTTGAGTATGCGCCTCATGTATTGAGCGGGAGCAGAGCACGTGTCCACGCTCCTCGAGACTCACTGATGAATTTCACATCGGACACCATCTGCTGAGAGGCAGAGATCCAGCAACAGAGACCAAAGAAGAGCAGAATTATAATGAGACACCAGCCGGTTTTAACACACGGCCCGCAGGAAATGAAATACGTCGCTGGTTTCTGCTGTCTGCTGTTATGTCATGAGTAGACCCAGACAGACTACTAGACTGGTTTTAGGGAGAATTCAGAGGAATAGATTTGAACATGGTCAATTTGTGTCAGTGATGTGCTGAAACAATCAGATTCATAGCTGTGTTTTGCAACTGAATTGATGCAGAAGTGGTGCATAGAAAACAGCTAACCATGCTTTGTGTTCAATTTTAACCAAATGCATCTTGTAGGTCTGACATATTTCAACTATTGACTTGTTTACAGTGCTGGACAAGCCAATACTTGAGTAATTAGCAGATGTTGCTGTTAATTAGTTCTGTCTAACCAGTTAGGAAGCAAGCTCATGCTCAGTTTAACCTTGTATATTTCCCTTTAGAAACATTGCTGCTGCTTAATAGTTTGTAGAAAATGAGTTTGAGTGTTTTTCTCATCATGGAATTACTATTTGATGATGAATTGAGTCAGAGTTTGAGTTTCAGAGCTAAAGGAAGAGTCCTTTTGATAATCACATTCTGAGACATATAATTTTTCAGTCTGATTTTACACTCTTCACGCTTTTAACAAGATGAGTTGACAGTCCGTAACTTCAGAAATCTGCATTTGGTCAGACCGTAATGTGAAAACCTAACTAGCGCTAAACAAACAGCATGTTTCGAACCAGGTCAATGCAGACGAGCACATGCTTTTCAGTTAAAATAAACCCTCTTTAAACTGAAGAAAGAGCCTCTGAGTTGTTTATATAACAAACTGCCGTGTTGTCCTGTAGGTGACCACAGTGGACAGGTTCCAGGGTCAACAGAACGATTACATCATCCTCTCACTGGTCCGCACCAAAGCCGTAGGACATTTGAGGTGAGCACTTATCTAAAAATGTAATTATTATTCAAAAATGTGGATTAAAGTAAAAAAAAAAAAGTCACTTTAAAATGGCAAAATTGGCTTATTCAAGACCATTTAATTCTGGTTTTAAAATGCGGTTAAATAGCAAAATAAGCAAATAAGTAGAACAATCTGTTATTTTACTATCATTTAAATAAAATTATTTTTGTTAATATTTTCTTTTCAATTTTTGTTTTTTTTTCCTGTAAAGGTTTACTCATTTGTATTTTTATAAAAACAAATTGTGTCTGTAGTTTTATTAGGTTTTTTTTTTTTATATTTTTTTTTTAAATTAGGCTTAAGTTTAAGTATTTTAACTATTTACTTTTTTATTTAACTTTTAATTGATCAAGACTTATTTAAACTATTGGTTAAATATTACCTACATGTAACAATTAAATAATTCATCAATCATTTCTAAATTCAGCTTTTAGTTTGATGTAAACAAATGTATTTAAATAATTAAAAAGTGAGACTGTACATCTTTATTTGAGTGTCTTAAAATTAATCTTTTTTCCCCCAAACCCTTCCTGAGTTATTGTTAACTAAAGTTAAAACCATATTTTTTTTTTTTGTAAAATGTAACATCAGTAACTGAAATAAAATATTAAAAAGTAAAGTGTTTTTTTTAGCTAGTTGCCAAAACATTTTTTTTTTCATTTAGTTTGTTACTAAAAATAATTCGAATTAAAAAAAAAATCTGTATTGACGTTTAAAAATGATCAAATAAAATTACTAAAACGTTTTCAAATTTAAATGTAAACATAAAATTTAAAAATGTATTTGTGAAAAATGTTCTAGGAAGTAATTGATGATGTTTTTATCTCCCTGTTTCCTCTTCAGAGATGTGCGGCGTCTGGTCGTGGCCATGTCTCGAGCAAGGCTCGGCCTCTACATATTTGCTCGAGTGTCTCTTTTCCAGAACTGCTATGAGCTGACGCCAGCCTTTAGCCAGCTGACCGCCCGACCTCTGCAGCTGCACATCCGACCCCATGAATACTACAGCTCTGTGAGTACAGCCGACACATCACACCTCAAGATTGCTTTCCTTATGCCTGGGCTCTCTGCTTGCTGGAGAAATTGGAATTTTCAATCAGTTACAATACAGTACTTTAGTGCTACCCAGAGAAAAAAAGTTTTAAAAAAAGTTAAAAGTGAATTATGCAGTTTCTGCTCTACTTAGTGTAACCTAGTTGAACTGCGAAAATAAAGCATATTTTCAGACAACTTTTGCAAATGCTTTTTACACTCCTCACACCCTTTATATGTGACCCTGGACCACAAAACCAGTCATAAGGTTAAATTTTACAAAACTGAGATATATACATTATATGAAAGCTCAATAAATAAGCTTTCTATTGGTGTATGGTTTGTTTGGATAGGACAATATTTGGCCGACATACATCTATTTGAAAATCTAGAATCTAAGGGTGCAAAAAAATCAAAATACTGAGAAAATCACCTTTAAAGTTGTCCAAATTAAGTTCTTAACAATGCTTATTACTAATAAAAAATTACTTTTGGATAGGTTTACAGTAGGAATTTTACAAAAATCTTAACGTAACATGATCTATACTTAATTTCCTAATGATTTTTAACATAAAAGAAAAATCACTAATTTTGACCCATACTATGTATTTTTGGCTATTGCTACAAATATACCCCAGCGACTTAAGACTGGTTTTGTGGTCCAGGGTCACATATTCGTACTGTTTAATCTGGGGTTTGACAATAAAGAGTTTTCTTTTTGTCATGTAAGTGTACTTTCTACCTGACAACGAAAAACTCCATAAGTTTGGCATCTTGATTGAAACCCTAACATTCCTTCAAATTCTTCCATCTTGTAGAACACCACCAGTATTTGCCATTGTTTTACCCTATTGACAGACTCTGCGTATTTTGGCAAGTCTTCACATTTTGCATCGCACTTCTGTAACGGAATCTGAATTTATTTTCCCATGTAACGCATCAGTCGCTAAACACCCTCTGGCTCAGTCTGCAACAGTAGCCACGCCCCAAACTCTCACTATTGGTTGACCTGAAATGATTGACAGATCTAAGCGGACCGGTCTAAATGAGTCTCAATGTTTACGCCTTTGAAGGAAATAAACCCATGAATGGCATTGACAGTAGTCAATGAACAATAAAGTGGGTTTATTGAATGTATTTTGACCAAAAAAAACGACTTTAAAGCCATGAACCAAACCAACCAGCTACAAGGCCAATTACAGCATTACAAACTTTGATTTGAAGCAATAAATATTTGAAAATGAAAGAAAAAGACACTGTACTTGGCTTTAGTGACAGAAAGAACTACAATAAAATATCTAATGAAAAATTGCAAATGACATCATTTAAATAAAAGGTCAAAAGAAACATAATAAACAACTTTAAATGAATAGTTTATTATATATATATATATATATATATATATATATATATATAAACCATATTTGAATTTTGTTTCAAATAATAAAATATACATATATTTAAGAATTTTGACAGTATAGTAAGGCGATTGCATTGTTTGTGGTGCTTCATGAGAGGTGTTCCTTAAGAAGCTCTTTCGGCAGAATTTGCTCACGTGACTTGCTGATTGGTGGAATTTTCTGTACAGCATTGTGGGTAATGTAGTTTTTTCAGGTGCAAACAATGATTTAAAAATAATTGCAAACTGGTTGCTTCAAACAAAAGCGTATACCATCGATTAACAACCTCGTAGCTCAGAGTAGGTCTGTCTTAATACAGGTTTTTAAGTTATTGTTGAAATAGTTTCCCTCTGGATTTTACTTCTTACTTTCAGAACTGACTGTGTGCTTTATAGATGCTGTCTAACAGATGCTGTTTATTCATATGTGGCTGTCACTGGGTTTATATCACTAGATTTAAATTAAATCATTCGGTTTTCTCTGTCTCTCTCAAGAAAAATAAACAAATTGGCACATAGATTTTAAATTTGAGTCTTGTGACTGAACAAAACCGAATTATTGTTTCCTGGAAAACTGTGCTGAAGCCTCTCTCTCCTTTTCCTCTCTCCCTCTCTGTGTCCATCCAGACGGAGCAGCGATCGTCCGAGCCTGATCAGGTGATCAAGGACATGCCAGAGATGGCTAACCGGGTTTACAACATGTACATGCACATGATTCAGAGCATGCAGCAGCACAGACAAGTAAGTGTGCTCATGTTTGCAGAATAGTTTGCATCCTTGAATAGAGCACAAATTGGTGTCACATGAGTAGTAAATACACAAATGACAAATGTTCTTTTTGATGAAATCTGAGAGCTTTGTGACACATCCAAGGCCCAGAATGGTATTAAGGACATTGTTAAAATAGTCCATGTGACATCAGTGTTTCAACCAGTGGATAAAGTACCTGAAAGCCATACTTAAGTAAAAGTACAGATATCTTACCAGAAAACAACTTTGGTAGAAGTTGAAGTCACCATTTAGAATTTTACTTGAGTAAAAGTCTTAATGTATGTGATATTTATTGTAATTAAGTATAAAAGGCATTTTTTTTAATCTTAGATGTACTTAAGTATTAAAAGTAAATGCAATTTTTTTTCTCTCGCAATTGCGAGTTTATATCATCCGTTTCTGAGGGAAAAAAACGTCTGAATTATCAGTTTATATTGCAATTCTGACTTTCTCACAATTGTAAGTTTATATCACCCAATTCAGAGAAAAAAAGTCAGAATTGCGAGATACAAACTTGCATTTGAGAGGAAAGAAGTCCGATTTGTGAGATACAAACTCACAATTGCGAGATAAAAACTTGCATTTGGGAGAAATTATTTCTTACAATTGCGAGTTTATATCATCACTTTCTGAGAAAAAAAGTCAGAATTTTATTTCTCGCAATTGCAAATTTATATAACCCAATTCTGAGGAAAAAAAAGTTTTTTTTAATCATGCAATTCTGGGGAAAAAAGCCCGAAATTTCCTGAAAAGAAGTCAGAATTGCAAGATACAAACTCACATTTGTGAGAAAAAAGTCCGAATTGGGAATTATCTCAGTATCTCAGTAAAAAGAGAATTGCGAGATAAAATTCACAATTCTGACTAATTATGAGTTTATAAACTTTGTGTTTGCTGACAGGAAATAAAGAGGTGAAAGAAAGAAAACTAAATATTTATCCAAATGCAAAAATGTTTGAGGGAAAGGCAATATTTTTGTGAGCAAACACTTTCTAGACAGAACGCAATACTTTTGTGAGATAATTTGTTTTCATACAGTTTTGAAAAATTAAGAAAAACTTCCTGAGATCCTGACTTCAGACTATTTTGTAGTTAGTAACGAATATGCTTCGGGAAATGTAGTGGAGCAAAAGTAGGCTGAAAAATAAAAACCCAAGTCAAGTACAGATACTCCCAAAAAAATGCTTGAGTACTGTAACAAAGTATTATTACTTGGTTACATTACACCACTGGTTTCAACCGTAATGTTATGAAGCTACAAAATCTTAACTTAAAGGAACTGATTCACACGTGTTCAATTCATGACTTACTGATTCATTTGCTGTTTCTCTTTCTGTAGCCGCATCTCCTGGATCCTCCTCGTCAGGTAGTGAATTCAGAGGAGCCCATGGAGGCTGAAGAAGAGCGTCCCGAAACTCCGAGTCAGAGTGAAGAGCAGCAGCCGAAGGCCGCTGAGGAAGAGGAGGGACAGACCAAGATGGAGGTCCAGAAAGATGAGGAAGAGCAGGAGCAGGATCATACTAAAATGCCTGAACACCCAGGCAGAGACAGTGACAGCGGGGACAGCGACGAGGATGGAGGAGCCTAGAGAACCTCATTCACCAACAGATATTTCATGTTTTTTAGATTTTTACCGTTCACGAGCATTGAGCGTTAAATGTTCATTTACTTTTTGTAAGAGGAGTTTTGTAATAAAATTGAATTAAAACTGCACTCTTTAAGTCTTGTTTTTTTATTTATATAACAATTTTCCCCCTAAAAGTCTCAATTTGTATCCCAACAGTCAGATTTCCATTACACCGTTATTCTGAAATGTAAATGTAGTATTGTTGATATACTATTATATACTGAATTTGTTTTTTTTTTTAAATAGCTTTTCCTTTTTTTTATATATATATATATATATATATATACATGTTTTAGAGTTTATAAGAAGTTTATTTATTTATTTTTTTAAGTTTAAGGGGAGACGCTGCAGGCAAAAACACTGTTTTTTCATGCATTTATCAAGTTTGAGATTTTAGGCTTTTTGGTTTTTCATAGTGTTATTTCAGACTAGTGGAAAGAAAACACCCAAAAGACACTGTTACGTGTTTATTTTATAGCACTTTATCTATTTGTGTCAATAGATTTCAATTACAATTCATATTTTTAAAGGCTGTTTTCTCAAAATGAGTTTTTTCTACACTGAGCCATAAATCTCCACTTCAGTAGCACTTACACACACCAAACTATATATATATATATATATAGGGATTTGATTATATATAATTTGCTTGATTTTATACAATATTTAATTCACCCCAAATGGTAAAAAAAAAAAAAAACTTTTCTGAATTATGGAAAAATGAGATACCCAAGATCCATTGTTTAGATTTTTGTACTAGAAATGTATGCAAATTAGTGCATATTTCATTAAATAATGGATCATTTGCATATTTAAACCTGACATTTTAGAAAACTTGTAATACAAAAAAGGTAATCAATTAAGTGAGTAAGTAAGGTGATAACTATTAGTTTGTTTGTTTTTTACCCTATTCACCTGCAGTGTCTCGCCTTGAATGAAGATGAGAAATACCGTCTTAGCAGCAACTACCTGAAATAAAATTAGTGTACTTTTTTTTTTATGTAGTGTAACTTAATGTAATTTTTAGTTTTAGATATTTTATCAAATGAGAAATGCTGCTTTGGCAACTAATGAGAAATTAATTTATGTTTTTTCAGATTTTGTATCAGTTTCAAGTAATGAATTTTTTTTTTCTCCACAGTTGTGGTTTCAGTGTTCAGTGTTTCAGTGAACTTGAGCACATATTTGAGCGTAGATCACATGAATGTGTTGGTTGTGTAACTCGTGAAAGACGTCCATTCTCGTGTGTCTGTCTCCAGCTGTCCTGAGCGCAGCTAGAGCTGTGACTGACTGCTGGAAACTCAACTTCATCAGCTTCATCAGGGTCTCTGGTGTCTGTCAGCAGGAACTCCAGGAAACATTAACAGAGCTTTCAAGAAGAATTTATTACGCAACTCAGCAGTCACTCCCAGTAAGTCCTTTCATTTTCACATGTTCAAGACTAACAGTGTTTGTTCAGTAACACAACAGGATGAGCTAAATATAATTCCACCATAAATGGTGATTTGAAATGTGTTTTATGTTGTTTCATCAGCTTATAGAATGTTTTTTGTAAATGGTCTCAATAATAGCTGGATATTTAAAACAGAAGCACAGAAGATTGCGCCATTCCAGAGCAGAACATACTGGCAGCAGCATGAGACTGCTGTGATTTCCTCAAACCAGCCGTGGGTTTTATTGTTGTGGTAGACAGACAGCACGCTGATCACATGCCTTCTGCTTTTAAAAAAAGACATTTTTATACACTTTTCCTTTTATACCATTAAAGTCGACTTTTAATTCACATTATTTTAGTGCATAAATCAAACAAAACACTTTCAGAATTATGAAGTACCCTGTCAGATTATTTTAAAATTTTCCTCCTTTATTTCCCATGATTGCTTTCAAACATAAACTCTAGCTCCACGAAAAACATTTAACGTTAGATTTGTAGTTTTTGTTGAATTATATGTAGTTATATGTGAATACAACTGAAATGTAAACCTGGTCAGATTTGTGCATAAAACAACACTGCCACTCAAACGTTTGGGATCAGTAAGATTTTTTTAAAGACATTTCTTATGCTCATCAAGGCTGCATTTATTTGATGATAACTGTAATATTGTAAAATATTATTTCAATTTAAAATAACTTTTCTGTGTGAATATATTTTAAAATGTAATTTATTCCTGTGATGCAAAGCTGAATTTTTATCAGCTGTTACTCCAGTAAGTGTCACATGATCCTTCTAATATGCTGATTTATTATAAAATTATCAATGTTGGAAACAGCTTTACTGCCAATTTTTTTTTTTTTTTTGGAACCTGTGATTCTTTTTTTTTTTTTTTCAGGATTCTTTGATGAACAAGTTAAAAAGAACAGCATGTACTCAAAATATAAATCTTTTCTAACAATATTCATCTATGCTATCACTTTTAATTAATTTACACATCCTTGGTGAATAAAAGTAATAATTTCTCTCAAAAAAAGAAATAATACAAATTTACTGACCCCAAACTTTTGAACAGTAGTTTTTATAATGTTAAACTTAAGTAATAATGAACCATTTTTTAAAATCAGAAGTTGTACAGTTTGTTAATGCAAAGTGAACTAACAAACTGTATTTTTTATTCATCAACTTAATGAATGGCATACTGCATTATCATTGGACCTGCTCAACATTAAGGCTGCACGAAATGTTGCTCATGTTTGTAGTGAGGCCTGTTTAAAAAGCTGCTTTCTTCAGTCAGCACTTCAAGATGATCTGAAGGAATTTGGCAACCTCTTCAAATTTTAGTGAGATGAGTGAGTGAGCTTTACATCCAGATGCAAGAAATGCTTTCAGCTGGATAAGACTATGAAGCAGCTGAAAACTGACAGTTTGCCCAAAATTATTTAAATTTCCTGAAAATGTACTCAAACATCTTAAGTTTTTGTTTGTTTCTTCATGGAAAGAGATTTGAAGAAATTTGATATTTCTTACTTTCTCACCAAATGGATCGTCTGCAGTGAATGGGTGCCGTCAGAATGAGAGTCCAAACAGATGATAAAAACAACGCAGTAATCCACACCACTCCATTAATGTCACATGAAGCCAAAAGCTGTGTTTGTAAGAAACAAAGTCATCCTTAAGACATTTTTAACTTCAAACCATTGCTTCTGGACAAAATATAAGTTCATAGCTTCCTCCAGTGAATAAGTCCATCTTCTGTTGTTTCTCAAATCAGAATCCACACACATATTTGTTTAAGAGTATTTGTTCTGGACTGTTTTGGTTTGTAAACGGTTAAGGTTTTAAGTTTAAGTTTATCTTATTAATGGGTTTGTTTTTTTTACAAACACACAGCTTTTGGCTATTCAAGATGTCAACTGATGTTAACTGGTGTGGATTATTGTGATGTTTTTATCAGCTGTTTGGACTCTCATTCTGACGGCACCCATTCACTGCAGAGGATCCATTGGTGAGCAAGTGATGGAATGACACATTTCTCCAAATCTAATGAAGAAACAAACTCATCTACATTTTTAAATGACCTAAAGATGAGTAAATTGTGAGCAAATTTTAATTTTAGGATGAACTATTCCTTTAAGGCTCTGACTCATCTAAGCTAATTACTGCGCTCATTAGCACTGAAACACTATTGCAAGAGATATATTAATATTCTAAAGGCAAGATTGCATTTGCATCCTAATTAAAAACCAAATTCTTTCTCTGGAGGACAGCGTTGCTTGGTAAAGTTTATGAAAAAAAAGAGTAGTATGTGAAAGAAATGTTAAGAAGCTGAGTGTTTGTTATACCTGCAGCGGAGGATGTCGTGTGGCTCGTGTTTGTGGAGCATCGTCTGGCTGCTGGTGCTGCTGATTATCGGCTGGCCCTTGAGCATTATGCTGGGGGGTCTGTACGGCCTCGTCGCCCCATTCACCGTCTGCCTCGGTTTGGACCGGCTGGCCGACCTGCTGATGGAGGGAGCGAATATGGGCCGGAAGTGTGCCCTCAACATGAGGCACGGCAAAGCGCTGTGCTGAGACCAAGAGCCCTTCAGCTCACCGCCAAGAAGAGTTTCCACATATTTTAATTTAAGCAGTGTTAATAGTCAACATGAACTGTTTTTGACAGTTTACAGTGCCTTTGATTCTCTGTGACTAGAGCTTGTTGCTTCCGTAAAGCCTTAGTGACACGTTCTTGCTTCCTCTCTTAGGCTGTTTGAATATGAAAAATTAAAAAAATTCTTTCAGTATTCTGCTACTGATGTCTGTGTTTACAATCTTGAAACACATGAGTATATTTATATTACAAGATGAGTTTGCAGAAGGTTTTTTTTTTTTCTTCATTAAGTTTAACTTTATGTACTAAAAAAAAACTAAAACTACACTATTAAAAAAGGGTTCCAAAGGGGTGTTTTTGCAGTGATGCCATAGAAGAACCATTTGTGGTTCCCCAAAGATCCTTTCAGTGAACAGTTCCTATAAGAACCATTTTGAAGAGCATTTTAAAAACCTCAAGAACCTTTTCTGCATTTGAAAGGTTAAATAGATGTTAAAGGTTCTTCAAGGTCTACTGTCAGGCCAGTAGTTGGTGATTTCACTTTGTAAAGAAGCACATACACCTGTGCATATACATTTCCATCTCCTTTTTTTCCCTGTAAAACGGATGTGAACCTTTTGAACATTTTATGGGTCTGGCTTCTGGTTTCATCTGCATCCAGCTATTTTTAGCTGTACAAAACAACTCGTTTTGTGGCTTGATATTGCAAGTGGGTGTTTCTTGCATGTTATTTTAATGTATTATCTGAATTATAAACACAATGGTTTGTGGTGCAAACAGTTTTACCATTTATTATTTCCCTATAGCACATAATGAACCGGAAGTCTCTCCCATAGGCTTACATCTGCATTGAAGAAAACGGTGGATAGACTAAACACAATTCTTGCATGCGTATGACATCCCCGTTTTCACAAATTCACATTTTTGTAGTTTACATAGAGATGTCAAAAATATCCTTTTCAAAAACTAGCACCTTTAAACCTATTTTCAAAAGTTTAGTATTGTCGTGTAGACGAATGGCTAAAAAGGCTTTTTGTTCTTAGTTGAAAACTGTATAAATTAAACACCCCCAATAAACTGTAAAACTATAAATAAAAATGGAAAAAATACATACATTTATTAAAATTACTGAAACTCAAAAGCTAAAATAGCACAGATCTACCAAATAAAAGTGTCTACATGAAATTTATCATTTGCATATCACACGTGCATTAAATACAGCAGCCCTTTGTTTGTTTCCATTATTTTATTTTATTTTATTTATTTATTTATTTTTATTTTTTTAGGGGGGGGGATCTTTTCAGAGCCTGTGTTTCTAGCTGTGTTTCCATTACAGATTTGCACAACTTTGACACTATTTTATAAATGTCGATTAAAAAGTATTGCGAAATGACGGCGGTTCCATTAACCGCTGTTACAAGACTGAAACATCATTTTTTCATCTCAACAACAGATTTTTGTGGGATTTTGATCATATTTAATCAAATATAACCTGTAAATGTGGAAAAAGGAAAACTTTTCCATTGCTGCTTTGCTAAATATTTCTTTTTCAAATTTCAAAACACCTCATGGGGCATAAAAAACACTTTTTCTTAATTTTTACATAATACATTTACACAAGTAGTGAGTGATGCTCTGAGGGCAGGTTGTTTTAGGAGGGATGAGTGAGGATGAAATAGTACATTCATGTTGAGTACTGATTATCTTTGATGAATATTACAGTGGAAATGTTGCTATTTTAAAATCTAATGGCAGGTTATGGTCTGACGAATCAGAGCTCGCTTTCATCTCCAGGTTCAGGATGTGAGAGGAAATGTGAGTTCACACAGGATTGTGCTGAGTTTGGATGGAGGCAGTAACTGGAGACTGACGGCGGTGTCAGATTAGAGAGACTTCAGGAACTGCAGAGCCACGCAATGTAACCAGAGAAACCTTCAGAGCTCCTGCAGCTCATTCAGTGCTGCCCTCTGCAGGACCACAGTCACACATCTGTCTGTCTGTCTGTCATTCTATCGCTCTGTTCTTCCATCTGTTCGTAAAATAAATAAAACCCAGCTTGTTCTTTTAGTTGTTAATACTGTGATGGCCGCACAAGACCCAGTTCCTCTGTCTGTGCACAGCCTCTCTCACTCTCTCTCTTTCTCCGTCTTTCTGTCTTTTCCTCCCAGCAGTCCTTAGGGGAACCTTCACCAGCCAAAATTGCCTGGTTTTAATTTCAAGTTTGTGCTGGCAGCACGGCTATACACACAGGGCTGTCTCGCAGCATGGGGTGGAGGAAGCACATTTGACAGCCGCTGTGGTTGGACTCGGCCTCTAAATATTTCATTTGTGTGAGAGATCAAGGATGGAATGGAAAAAGGCCTGAATGCCTCGCTGTGCTTCTGCCATATGTGATGAACCCCACACTGCTTTTCTCATTTAACCCTCACAGATAGAGAACAACCCTCCTGAGTGTATGGATTCATGTCCTTTTTAAAAAAAAATCTGCCATATATTTCGCCATATTTGATTTACTGACTTTGATATATGAACAATGCAATACTTTTTTTTTCTGAACTAGTAGCATACTGATCTAGTTCTTCACCATTTTTTGTGCACAGTAAGTTGTTTCACTAAATATTCCAGTCAGATTCATGATGTGAGCAGCCTGTTCTCTCTTGTGCTGAACTGTTCATTTCTCCCTGTTCTTGATGTCAGAATGGGACTGGTGTTGAAACCTGACATTTTTTATTTTAGCAAGGAAGGATATAGACTATATTGCCAAAAGTATTGGGGCAGCCCCTTCTAACGAACAGGTTTGACTCCTTTAGTAATTTCTATGAGTACAAATCTTAATGTTTAAGCATATAATGATATTCTAGGGCAGGGGTGCTCAACCCTATTCCTGGAGATCTACCATCCTGCAAAGTTAAGGTCTAACCCTAATCATCATGGTCAAACACACCTGAACCAACTAATTAGGATCTGAAGGAGCACTTGATAATTAAAGACAGGTGTGTTTGATCAGGGTTGGAACTAAACTCTGCAGGAAGGTAGATCTCCAGGAACAGGGTTGGGCACCCCTGTTCTAGGGAACTATGCGCTTTTAATTTTATAGCAACAGTGCTATCTGTGTATGAGACAAGGTACACAATCAAATAATTGATTCAGTCGGTGTGGAAGAACTTGACTGGTCTGGGTAAAGCCAAATTCTAATCCCATCTGACTTTAAATGCAGACCTTGAGCTATAAACTCATCACCAAATACCAATTACTTGTTCATGTGTGTACAGTCATTTTAGACACTTCCAAAACTGTTCTAGAGATGGAAATACAATTTAAATACGTGAATTATGTTTCTATCATTGTTGCCACAATTTTGGAAGTGCCTTTTTTGTTCTAACGAAGGGGTGTCCCAGTAGTCTCATCCATAGTGTTTGTACATGTCATTGGTGTTTGTTGATTTGTTTGTTTTTGGCTCAAGGTCTGCATTTAAAGTCACACCAGAGGTGTTCAGATGGGATTAGGACTTTGCTTTTTGCAGAACAGTCAAGTTCTTCCAAACTGACTGAATCAATCGTTTCTTTTTGAACCTTGCCTTATACACAGATGCATTGTTATATTAGAATAGAAAATGGTCCTGTTCAAACTGTTGCTGTAAAATTAGAAGCATACTATTCCCTAGAATATTGTTATATGCTTAAGAATTAAGATTTTTACTCATGGAAATTACTAAAGCTGACAAACCTGTTTATTAGAAGGGGTGTCCCAACACTTTTGGCAATGCAGTGTAATCTCTTGTCTTCCTGGGCTGGTCTGCTTTTGCCAGCTTTGTACAAAGATTCATTTTCTTTCTTTCTTTCACACTCATTATTGGCATTTGCAAATAAATCAATGTTGTTCAGCCATCAGCAATGGTGTGCGTTTGTGATGGGGCTATCTTTTTGTGTGGCTGGTGGGAGAGTGTTTAGGAAACCTGCTTGAAAACAGTCATTATTTTTGCTGTGCTGTTTGGTGAGTCACTTGTCAGTGAGTCACAAAGGTAGGTGAAAATCTTTCCTACTAAATTTAATCAGATGAAATGACAGAATTGCATTTTGATGAAAGGTTATATAAAATATCTTCATCTCAAAAGCTACCAATACAATTTTTAGTAGATGCTATTACCACAATTAATTATAAAAATGTGTATTCGAATATTTCAGATGAGCCAAATTCCTTTTAACTAATCATTCTGTATTTGAAAGTATCCTATCAGTGCAAGTGGGATAATTTTGAAGATCTCAAGCATACTTTCAAGACTTGAGGTGATAACTGATAAAGTCTTAAAATGAAGACATAACATATTGTGACACTATGTGCTTGTCAACGTGAACAAATATTTTTGGGGACACTGTAGTGCCTTAAAATAGTCAAAAGGCGGAACTGCGCATGTCTACGGGCATTCGATGGGCGGGGCCAAAAGTGTCTTTACTTAAACAGAGGATCAGCTGACACTTTCACCTTACTGTATCCAGAGCAAGAGCACTGCTGCTTCATGTGAACAGGGCGGAGCTGAAGGTCCTCACTGTACTCAAGGACATTTGCGCTCCAACAGCTGTGTCGTCTTTCAAAATACACTGCAACAAGTATGAGACTCAAGTCCCCCAAATAAAACAAGGTGGAGGTCACCTCCGCTGTCCTCGCCATGACACGAGTTCACCATCACCGGACCGAATCCGGCTTCATTCCCAGCGTATGAGCATCACACATATGAAATCCGCGCGTTTTGGCAGCTCGAGATAAAGCCCCATATGACGCAGCAGGGCTCTCCACGGCACTGATGCCATATTAAAGCCCGCCGCCCTCCACCCACACCATCAATCTGATGTGGAGATCGAAGATAGGAGGGCTCACATGACTCCACTCCAGACTGGAAGACGAGGAGAAGTGTGGCATCTTCCAGCATCAGCACTGCCACAGCTGGCGCAGCTCATCCATGCGTTCACACGATAACGGCGAACAGTAAGAGGAAATATTCACGCTTTTCCCTGGATTTGGAGCAGAGTCTGCGGATGAGCAGCGATGGGGGAATGGACCATACTAGAGAGGCTCTTGGAGGCTGCTGTCCAGCAGCACTCCACTATGATCGGAAGGTAAGAGCTATAATGTCAGTGCATCTGCAACCGCTCGTTTCAAGCTTTGGAGAAAAAAAAGACGTTATTTATCCCTTTCAACGGGCGTAGTCGCCCGTTCACCCTTTAAAATACAGTATAAAATAAGAATAACAAACAAACATGACATGTCAGATTTTTCTTCCGTAGTACACATAAAAAATATAATGCCATCGTTTGTCAACGCGACTGGTTTCAGCACTGGACAGCACCCTTTAGTTAAAACGACACTGAACCGGCCTTATATTGAAATCATTATTTTTCATTATGTATTTTAATATTTTTGCTTCATTCGAAGCCATGTTTGAACGCAGAGTGATGCTTCTTGCCAGGTGTGCACAAAAAAGGCGTTACCGCCTATTTGACCTATTCAAATACCATAGAAAATAAAATTCAACACGTATATCAAAACCAAGTACGCAACACATTTGTTGTGAAATGTGACTGAAATGCGTCGTTTATTGATTGCGAACGCACCTGTATTTATTGAGCTCCCTTAATAGCCCACTCTCATTACTAAACCTGCCACTTATACCTTTATTTGTATCAGTTTCTTTGCATTGCTTTATTTAAAGCCACCCTTTAAGGCAAAGTGATTCTTTTGCCAACTGTGCGCAATTTATACACAACAGAAAATGAATGCTATAACATATCTGTATGTGTATGTAAAATATAAAGCAGCATGTTTGGAGTGAAACTAAAAAAACATTCAGTGGTTGAGAATGCACCACATTTTCAGAACTGGCCACTGCTAGTGAACTATTCCGATTTATTCTTGTTTGCTTTGTATTTAATGTGTTGCTTTGTGAAACGTAACAGTATCAACCGTGACATTCCAAGTGCTATCTGCATAATCCATATGCAGCATTCATTGATGGCGAAATGAAGCGCAGCCCGGTTTCAGCACCGGACAGCTCCCTGTCGCTCAAGCTCGTATATTGACACATTTATTTTTGTGTGTGCTTGTTCTTTAGGATCCTGCTCACTGTGGTGGTGATTTTCCGGATCCTAATCGTAGCTATAGTGGGAGAGACAGTGTATGACGACGAGCAGACAATGTTTGTCTGTAACGCCTTACAGCCGGGTTGTAACCAGGCGTGCTACGATAAAGCTTTCCCCATATCACACATCAGATATTGGGTTTTCCAGATCATAATGGTCTGCACGCCGAGTCTCTGTTTCATCACGTACTCGGTCCATCAGTCGGCCAAGCAAAAGGAGCGACGCTACTCCACCGCCACCGTCCTCCTCACGCTGGATAGTAAGGAGCAGGATTCGCTGAAACGAGAGGAGGCCAAGAACCAAAAGATCAAGAACACCATCATGAACGGAGTACTGCAGAACACGGAGAACTCCACCAAAGAAGCCGAGCCCGACTGCCTAGAGTCCAAAGAGATGGCCCCCCCGGGCACGAAACCGGGCAAGTCCAAAATGCGGCGGCAGGAGGGCATTTCCAGGTTTTACATCATTCAGGTTGTCTTCAGAAACGCTCTGGAAATCGGCTTTCTGGTGGGCCAGTATTTCTTGTACGGATTCAACGTGCCCGCCGTGTACGAGTGCGATCGATACCCGTGCATCAAAGAGGTGGAGTGTTACGTGTCCCGACCCACGGAGAAAACCGTGTTCCTCGTCTTCATGTTCGCGGTCAGTGGCTTTTGTGTGGTGCTCAATCTGGCCGAGCTCAATCACTTGGGCTGGAGGAAGATCAAAACGGCCGTGCGGGGCGTGCGGGCCCGCAGGAAGTCCATCTACGAGATCCGGAACAAGGATTTGCCCCGGATGAGTATGCCCAATTTCGGCCGCACTCAGTCCAGTGACTCCGCCTACGTGTAACGGGTGCGGAACGAGAACCCGAAGCCCGCGCGCCGCCGAGATCGAGACCGTGGACGTCGAGTCCCGTCGCCACGTAAGGTTCATGAAATGCAAGAACACGGGGTAGGACTTTTTTGTTACTGTTTTAAAGACTCCATTGGCAACTGTGGACGACCAACACGTTTGTAACGCGGTTCACTACTGTATAATGCAACTTTTTAGCAACGTTTGTACTCTGAGACGTACACAAAGAGCAAATGCTGATACCTGAATGCGTATTGCCTCTCTAGAAGCTGCGGTGACACTTGACATGCCACTGTCCGTGTTGCACTCAATGCATGCTTATATGATTCATTTACAGTAAACTACAAAGCGGCTCCACGACAACTGCTGTGACATGAGCACTGACATGTGAAGTGTGACCGAACAAGCTGCTCTACTGTACTTGAAGGGAGTAAATGCGTCTTGCACTAAAAAGTGAACGTGATGCTGAAATAATATCGCACATCGGGAGAGTCTCGACACATCATTCATGTATCAAACGCTATCGCTTCTGCTACGGTTTTTCGTTTTTGGTTGCCTGTACTGCACCATTGACCTTAACGTAGGCTGTGTGATGAGCTCCATTGCTAATCTGCTGTCGTGTGCGTGTGCGCGTGTGTGCGTGAGAGAGAGAGAGAGAGAGAGCAGGGGTGAATCTGCTGCAAACGCTTAAAGTCTGTGATGATGATGATGATTTCCTTAATTTCAACACCAAAGCGCCCTCTGCTTTCATTTGTGACGTGTTTTTTCGCGCTTAAGTGTAATCAAGTGCCATACTTGTATATAAATATATGCATATATACATATAAAATCTATTCTGAAGAATATAACCATATCCATAAAGCAGATTTATTGCTTGAATTATGCTTACTGCGTCCAGACCTGCTTTAGCTCTACTCGTTGTAAATGGACTGAAAATGGCATAATGCATTCTTCCTTCTCTTTCATTTCGAAAAAACGACCAGAGTGCTGGTCTTTTTTTCTACACAGGACAGCGACGTTTTCTTGCCAACAAATGACAGAACAATGTTTCAGCAATGTTTTGTGCTCCGGTGCTGGTTTTTCACCCAGCACTTCCAGCAATATTTGTAAGCAGAGTAGTTTGTTTCGGAATTCATGTACTGTTAAGCAGAGAGCCCACGCCTGCTGTATCTCTTCCACTCTCGACGGCAATGCAAGCGTGTCCGAGCAGGCGTGCGCTTTCATCATAAACTGGTTTAAGGCCTTGTTCAGAAATCCGGTGCATTATCGTTTAACGTCTGATCATTAGGATGTCATTTTGTTTCTCCTCTTTGAATGGTTCTTTATGATTATGCCACCATATATTTATGACAAGCAAATGCGTGCACAGAGAGGAGACGTTCTCTGTATTTCTGAGCTTGAAGGGAAAGTATTGCATGTTTAAGAACTTATATTCAAGAGAATCTGGACACTTTCAAGGGAAAATGAAATCTATGCGGCATTTGCTCGAGTATCGATACATCACCCCACCCCCAGTTTACTGATGCTTAAGAACTGACATGTCTTGAAGGTCACCGAGGATAAAGAAGCATTCGGGACGGACCGTCTCGGATCAAACCTGACGGGACGCCCCTCGGGAGGATGGACAGTTGGTGTTATGAGAAGGGGCGGGTGGTGGGGATGGGAACAAAAATCGGCTTGGCTGTACGGTGCAATCTTCCCTTTTCTCTCAGTAATTCCTCTCTCCTTGGATAAGCATTCCAGGACTCCTGAGATTTTTACAACAACTTTGTGCTCCTTACTGAGAAAGACCAGAGCCGAAGGACTGTACTGGACCTGACAGAGCAAAGCTTTAATAAAACATGAACTCGTATCTCTCTTGCCTTATATGTACTGCAGTCTCCGCTCCCTCCCTCCCCTCACCGTGTCTCTCATTCTCTCCCGTGCATTTTCTGCAAGAGCCGACATGGTGTTTTTACAGCTCCTCCTAAATGACAAAATGATTGGGTTATGTATGAATGTAATTCTGCATGCTGTGATGTGTCATACATCATGTGAGAGGATAGGCGATGCGGTCGCATTCACGTGTGCTGCGAACCCACAGGCGGAGAGGCTCTTGAGATGCATTGTGCACGCTGAGATGTCTCCACTGCAGTTAAAACCAACAAAAAATGTCTTGTTTGCAGGCCTGAGATGACCAAACACGTTAGCATGGGATGCCATTACTGCAGGTACACAAATGAAGAGTTCTGTCAGTCTTTTTTTCTGTTTTCAGGAGGCGATTCTCCCTGGAGCTTCATCATCCGAGAGCAAACGACGATATGAGCGTGTAATGTCGCAGTACCTCATATACATTGTAATTTTATCCTGATCGATTTGCATATTGATAAAAAGGGCCTTGCATGTAGTGAACGCGGAAAACGCCGGGCTGTTCCTTTCTGAGCCTCCAGTCCTTGTGGTTTTGAGGATGGTACATGTGTAAACTGAATGAAATGAAGATGGATGATATACTGTGAATTAAATCCACTTCTTTACAAAGATGGTGATACAAGTGATGGGCCTGATCTTTTGTTTTCTTTCTGCGCGCGCACACACACACACACACACACACACACACACACACACACACACACACACACACACACACACACACACACACACACACACACACACACACATACACACACACACACTCACTCATGCCGCTCCTCTGAGATTTCACTGAACTGCAGTGTCCTGGAAGGGCTGCGCAGAAACTCTGCAATGCACAACTGCTCTCACCTGCACATCACTGAACATGGGCATTGGAAATCTCTTCAGTGTGAACGCTTCTTGTGTGTCTGTGTTAATTGGGATATGGAAAAGTAGCACAAATGTCAAAGTATGATCTTATTTAAAGACTGTTAAACAGGGAGATGGGGTCCGTATATTATTAGTGTATATTAATGTTTGTCAAAGTATTGTGTAAATCATTTGATGTTGATAGGTTTCCAAAGTAAACACAAAGAGCTATTAATAAAAATAAATATCTAATTTAAAATACACATCCATCTTATTATTGTTTATTTGTTAATTAATGAAAAACATTTCTGATGTATTTTTGATTGTCATTGACAAGATCTGGAAGTCATGATTAGTGTTGTTACGGATTTGGCCAGGATTTCACCACCCCACACATCAGCTCATTTCTCTGTCAGAATGATCTGTATTTTATTATGGGAGATTATGAATTCAATTTGCATGTATAAAAACAGACTGAAATTGTTCTTACACTCTTAAAAATAAATGTGCTTCAAAGGTTCCTCACAGTGATGCCATAGAAGATTCATTTTTGGTTCCACAAAGAACCGTTCAGTCAAAGGTTCTTTAAAGAACCATCTCTTTCTTTTCTTTTTATAATCTGAAGAACCTTCTTTTGCCACAAACAGAAAGGTTCCTCAGATGTTAAAGGTTCTTTATAGAACCATTTAGACAAAAAAAAAAGGTTCTTCTATGGCATCGTGAAGCTCCTTTACGATTTTTAAGAAGGTTCTTTATTGGGGTAGATGTTCCATAAAGGACCTCTAACATTCCTGAACGCTTTCCATTCTACAAAAGGTTCTTAAAGATTATTAAAAGGTTCTTTCAAGAATCAATCACTGAAACCAAGAAACAGTTATTTTTAACATATATAACAGTTAACAAATTGAAACCTTTATTTAACAGTGGTTTAATAAAAGAAAAGTTGATGTAAAAATATCAAAAAATGACTGACACCATAGTATGATAGTGCTATAATCCAAAAAGGCCAAAGGCCATCAAATATATGCACCACAAAGACGTTGGTTGATGTTTTATCCTTGTCGGAACATGATGAAAACATATTTTCATTATGGCTCCGTTCTGGATCACAGCTTAACCTAACCGCATCTTACACTAGTGTGATGAAAGCAATTACTCTGAGAGCTTCAACCCACACACACACACACACACACACACACACACACACACACACACACACACACACACACACACACACACGCACCTGCAGAGCAAGGTGATGCCTGTCATTCAGTGCTAACAGTAGCAATGGAATCATTTCATTAGATGAAAACTATCAGGGTTATCTATGGTTGTTGCGGTATATTCATATGCATATGCACACTAATGGTTTAATTAACATGTAGTACTGAAAATCAAGCTGATAGTTTCCAATTAGAGCCTGCTGAATTGACAAATCAATAATTTCCTGATGTTATCTGTAATTTGTTGTCAACCAGAGCAATCTCTCTCTCTCTCTCTCTCTCTCTTTCTCTCTCTCTCCCTGCTGTCAGGTGAAGCGAGCAGCCCTCTTAGCCAGACCAATTGTTCCTGATAAATGTATACGATACGCACCATTTGCCAGCCAATAAAATTCACCGGATGACCAACCCGAATCACTAAAAAAGCTGTTCTCTGTCTAACAAGATTAGAGCCGGCTAAACAGACTGAGCGAGTGAAAAAAAGAAAGTGGTATTGCAAATGCAAGAGCAAATGGGGGAAGAGGTAAAGAAATAATAAGTCTAAAAGTTTATATTGCACAGAGAGAAGCCATCTTGAAGAAGGTTCAGAACCAATATTGGTGGTTCAGAATTGGATTCTGCCACAAAAATGGGAATCATTTTATATAGTCTTTAACTTCTATGTCCTTACATTTAAATTTTAACAACGGACATATTTTGTACGTACATACTAACATTTGAAAAACACCTGCATATCCACCTTTTACTCAATGCAGAAGAAAGCCTATGGGTGAGAATTTCAGTTCATTAGCCGCTATAGGGAAATAATGAGAAAAATAACAACATTGATTTTTAAATTAAATTGATTTCTTAGTTATCTATAATCAATAATACACTGTCAACCTAACCTCTACACTTTAACCAGCTACCTAGTGGTACCACACTCTTAAAAATAAAGGTTCTTTATTGGCATCAATGGTTTCGTGAAGAACCTTGAACATCCATTGATCCTTTCAAATGCAGAAAAGGTTCTTTAGATTTTTAAAATGTTCTTCAAAGTGGTTCTTTTAGGAACTGTTTACTGAAAGGTTCTTTGAGGAACCAAAAATGGTTCTTCTATGGCATCACTGCAAAAAATGCTTTTGAAACCTTAATTTTTAAGAGTGCACCAGAGTTTTGAAGTATATAGTAGTTAAAGACACCTGATATAATGTGGGACTCAAAAATGTGAAACAAATGTTTGTTCTGTTTAGTTTATTAATTTTATAAAGAATAATGTAATCTTTTAATGTCAGCAAATAACCGTCTTGGCTAAAAATCTTATCTGCAAATATTACCAAAAATAGTTACTTCTACCTGATTTAATATATAAAATGAGTTTTGTCAATGTAAATTGATGTATAGGGTTTGATGAAGTGATTTTTGACTAAAATGTTACTGTTTTTAGGTTACCTTTTTTCACTGTAATAGAGATTTCCTTTTTTCCCACACAATATTCACTGTTTGATCCCTAAATTATTACGTTTGCACCACAACTATTGCCAAACAATTCTATATTCCATACCAAGGAGTGTAACCTTTCATGGATTGTAAACCTAGTTAATGCACCATTTGCACCCTGCTTATTAATAAGAGGTTTCTGCAGATGTTTCTACTACACCTTCTATATGATTTATTATCTATTTTACACATACTTGCTCTTGAATGAATCTGGATCGCATGAAAACAATAGAACAGGCCTTCTTTATCACTGTATGGGGCTCTGACTGCAGAAATATATCTGCCTATATATATACATATGCCTTAATGAACCATTCTGATGTCACAAAACTCTATAAGTAAGTGGTTCTGGAAGTAAAAATCTCATTCATTTTCTCCATACAGAAACCATATAAGCTTTGAGGTTCAGTGGTGATATAAGATTCTGTAAAACCTAGTTTGCTACAGTTTGTCCTAGTTACAGTGTAATTACACATTTAAGTACTAAGTAATATTAATTAACCACATGTACTTACGATATGGTTAGGGTTTGAATTAGGGGTTGGTTTGGGATTACTTGCACATAATTCTGCATAATTTATTGCTATTATAAGAGTAAGTACATGTACCGAGTAACAAGGACACCTTAAAAAAATGTGTTACCCCTAGTGTTTTAAAATATCATCTTTAGAAGTCCTTTCCTACACAAAACTACATACCCCACAATCCTGGAGAGAGATCCACCATCTGTGTTACTGGCAATGAAAATAAAGGAAAATGGTCTCAGCAGTGCTCTCTCATTTCCATCAAACACTGCAAATGACGTAATAATGTGGGTCTTCTTCTTGCATTCTCAAACTAATATTTTTTGCATACAACTGAACATTGCATAATTGATCTTGAGCTCTGTCACTGTTTCACAGAGGTCGTGGTGTTTTGATGAAGTTCTGTGGGTCTCAACTGGCTGCAAGCTGGTCTCTCTTGGAGGGAGGGCTGCAATCACGTGACGGTGAGGAACAGCTGCAGCGGGACGGGATGAGAGCGGGGATGTCCTCTGCAGCGCTGCAGGGGTGTGAGAGGACACGCTGGGTGTGACTGCATGCATTACTCAGGGCGTGGGCCGCATGGGTGTGGAAAATGGTGCTTTGGTATAACAAGAGTCTTATTGCAATTTAAAAAGGCATACAAAAATATATATTTTTTAGCTTTAACATAACAGTGCTGTGTGCAATTTTATGCTATATGACACATTTGTTTGTTATTAACTACATTAATGTTTAACGTTTAACAAATATGAATAAATAGGGGAGAGTGGGGACGGCTGCAACACTTTTTGCATTTACTTTAGTTTCTCAGAGACTCTTTGTATTAGAAAGCCAAAATTTTAATACAATAAAGCCACATCTGTCAGCTACTCACCCATTTTGCTGCAACATGTGTACATATGATAATATACGTACAATTTACACTTTAAAAGACAAAGTGAAATGTTGCAACCATCCCCACAACAGGGGACAGTTGCAACATTCAATAAAATGTAATTAAATCATTCTTAAAATATAATTTTGCAATTTCTTTATTGAATTTGTGCACAGTCACGGTCTTTAATAAGGTAAATTTAATGCAAAAAAAAAAACAATAGTAAATGAAAAACATTTTTAGTTAACAAGTAGATTTTTTTACCTATTCACTTAAAAAAGAGAGATACTATTAAAGGGGTTCATTATTATTGTCATTATAAAATTATAATTACAGTGCCTTGCAAAAGTATTCATACCCCTTCAATTTTTCACATTTTGTTGCAGCAATATGTTAAACTGCTTTAAATTAGTTTTTCCCCACATCAATTTACACTCCATACACCATAATAATGACAAAGCAAATGTACAAATTTATTACAAATAAAACACTGAAATAAGTACATTGCATAAGTATTCATACCCTTGACTATTTGAAGCACCTTTTTGAAGTACATTGCATAAGTATTCATACCCTTGACTATTTGAAGCACCTTCCATTATGGATAATGCTTCTGTCAACCTTCAATGCAGCAGATTTGTTTCTGAACTCTTCCCTAGATCATTGCCTTAACACAAGTCTGTCACTGAGCTCTACAGGCAGTTATCTTGACCTCAGGACTTGGTTTTTGCTCTGATATGCATTTTCAGCTGTTAGACCTTTTCTGAGAGGTGTGTGCCTTTCTAAATCATACTCATACTCAAATGAATTTGCCACAGTTTAACTCCACTCCAAGTGTAGTAACATCTAGAAGCAATATGAATGCTCCTGAGCGAAATTTCGAGTGTCCCAGAAAAGGGTATGAATACTTATGCAACGAGATCTTTTCAGTTTTTTATTTTTAATAAATTTGCACAAATGTTAAAAACCTATTTTTGCTTTGCCATGGAGTAGGGAGTGTAAATTGATGTGGGGAAAAAAGTAATTTAAAGTAGTTTAACATAATGCTGCAACATAACAAAATGTGAAAAAAAATGAAGGGGTATGAATAATTTCACAAGGAACTGTATGTAATGTTATGGCAAGCTTTTAAATCAATGCTGTGGTAAGGGACAGCATGTTGGGATGGTTGCAACAGTGTGTTGCAGCTGTCCCTACAGTGATAGCCATGATAAAATTGGTATATTAGCTTGAGAACATATCATTGACACACGCTAGCTATGCCTATTAGAAGCTCAGAATGCACTGATTAAAATGTAATTTTTTTTTTTACAATGCGTCACACAAACAACTTAGACACTATAACCAAAAATCTCATCTTTAAATTTTTTTATTTTTTTACCATGAATATGATTTTTGGTAGAAGGACTGATCACATGTGGCTGATTTCTTCTAGTAAGTATGAGGGGCCAATAAAGCATGCTGTATGAATATCATCTCTGTATCTTATTCCTGCTTGAAGAAATAAGCCATGTTGCATCTACCCCTTGTTGCAACTATATCTCCCCTACTGTAACAAATGTATTGCCCATTGGTGGTTAAAAATGAGTTAATGCTTAATCCAAAATTATCTAAAGAAAGCTTTTTGCAATTTGGACTGTGTCAGTAACATTTAAAACAATTACTGTCTCCCTGCGTTTCCCTTTGTAAGCCAGAAATATAAGGTGTGATGCTTGACTGAATTGTTTGCTCAGAGGAACGCTAATAGGTGTCCAGTTTGGCACAGCAGTTTATGGCACTGAACGCACTTCCCTCCTCTGGTATCGGATTGTGTTTTATGGTGTGATTCATTTCCCATCAGGCCTCCCTCCTCCCCAGCAGTTCAGGCTAGAATTTATGCAGGCCGCATCCCAGCGGCGGCGCTATCAATCACCTGCAGCCCAGCACAGCTACATTCAACAAGAGCCAAGCTCTACGCCAACGCCATGCTAACCCTCTAAAGGCATGAAGCCAGATTTGGTTCTTTTTACATACAGTATATTCTTTTAAGCAAATGATTATTTCCAGCATGGATTTCCCCTGTGTCACAACCGGCATGAATATTTTAGAGAAAATGATCACTTGCTTTTGTCATTTTCAACGCTTCTCTTTGAAAAATGATGATTATGTTGACACAAATGTTGAAAATGTACAAATACCGGTACCTTATTTTGAAGTGGAATATATGAATACAAATAAATGATTCAGAGAATTTTTATACAACCACAATTGAAAACAGCAGGACACAGGAGTTCTCTTTCCTTCCAGCAGCTCTTCTATAAAACAGGTACACTTTGACGCGTCTACATACAGTAACTCCCCAGCAAGCAATAGTCGTCATTTCACCATCTGGGTTAACTATAAACCCGATATAGTCCGGCTATGTGTAACCCACTTCCAGCCCGAATAACCTTGAATTTGGTTGCATGCCATTTTTTTTTTGGCAAAATAACTATGTATGATATTCCATCCTGTAAGCAAACTCAGCAACGTTTACAAGGTTTTATGGTTTAATTTTTTTTTTTTTTAAATTGCTGGCTAGTCTAATATTGGGATATGTTTAGACGTCTATTAAATTTTCACTGACAGCCCAAATACAAACTTGTTTTAGCCTAGATGTCTGGGCTGTGTTTTCACGGCTAATAGACGTCTTTTAGACCAAAAATTGCTTGCTGGGTCTACACTGCAAAAATTATTTTCTTCCTTCGTATTTTTGCCTTGTTTTCTATTGTAAAAACGAAAATAATTCTTGAATCAAGATGCATTTACTGGACAAGTAAAATGACGAAAGATGTTATGTAAAAATGTGTTATGTTATGTTAAAATATCTGCCAATGGGGCAAGAAAAATTATCTTGTTTAGCCTTTGAATTAAGATTATTTTTCTTACCCCATTGGCAGATATTTTTGCTTGTTATAAGCAAAAAATAACAAAATTTGGATATTTAAAAAAAAAACAAGTCAATATCTGAAGTCATTTCACTTGTCAAGTAAATGCATCCTGATTCAAGAATTTTTAGATATTTACACTCGAGAAAAAAAAAAGAAAAATACGAAGGAAGAAAATATTTTTTGCCGTGTAGAGTTGTATGTAGACAAGTGTAGATGGGTCAAAGTTTATTAGTTTTATAGAAGAGCTGCTAGAAAGTAAGAGAACGCCTATGTCCTGCTGATTTCATTTGTAGTAATTTATAATCATACTCCGAATCTTTTATTTATATTCATGTATTCCACTTCAAAATAAGGTATTTGTACATTTTCAACATTTGTGTCAACATCATCGAAGAGATATTTATACTAGAAAACAAAACAAAAATACTAAGGAAGAAAGTCATTTTTTCAGTGTGCTCTTTTACATTATTAATTAAACCGGCCAACTTGAATTCATAACATTGGTACAGCCATGCATTAAACAGATAACAGATAAAACATTTATGACTCTAAATAAACAATTACGAATGGAATTAATATAAAACAATTTCAAATCAATATTTTATATACACAAATTATTTATTTGGTATATAAGCATGTAAGCAGTATCAAGTACAGTCCACTAAACATGTAAGGGTTTATTTTGCAATAATGATGGCTGACTGTCATTTTCTATATTACAATGTCATTAGGATAAATCAAACACACTATGAGTGAAAAGTAATAGTTTACTGCATTACAATGTAAAAATACAGCAGTTATTTGTTTATATCAAAACATATAAAAATACAAAAAACTACTGTAAATAATGCAAATGCATACTTTTTTCATTTCAATAGAGAAAATCTGAGATAAACTGTGCTTAATTGTCCTTAAAAAATATTAATCTTATGCAATAACGTAATATCCTTGAAAGAACTTAATGTGGAGACTTTTGTCAGCAAATATTCAAATATGTGATTAATTTGATTTATTTAATCATTAATTAAGCAATACAACACCTTGTTATTGAGGTCATGAGTCAAACACACTACTAGTTAGTAAAAGTAATACTTTGCTATGCTGTAATATTTTACTGTATTATAGTGTAAAATTACAGTAACTCAATTATTTTTGTTTGTATCAGCCCATTTTAAAGTGCAGTACAAAAATCTACTTTAAATATTCAATTAATGCATATTTTGTCTTTTTTCTGGAGAGAATTTTACAATTGTGAGAAAAGGCGCTACAGGAAAGGTGCTTAATACAATAAATGTATAAATGTGACATGTGATTAATTTGATTTATTTGATAATTAATTAGTGGATATGATATTTTGTTCTCATCAGGTTTCTTGAGATTGACATACAAGAACATACTTTGAACAAGTGTATTCATATTCTGCTCATCTAAAAGTTCTCTTACTTCACTTTCTCTCTTTCCTGTCATAACCATAAGGAATTATGCTTTTAGAGGCCTGATCACATCCCCATAATGCAATGTCTGTATTTCCTCGAGTCATCCCTTCTGTGGAGCTGCTGAGTCATGTGCTCGTCTCACCGTTCGCTCACATAAACTGCAAACTCCAAAAAACACAGCTTACTGAACCTACATCTAAGCCGCAGGATCTCACCAGCTCACAGTCAGCACCGCTGCTATTTAGGCCACAACATTGTGCTGTTCTGCCTTTATACGTTTATACGCATATCTCAGAATACTTCATTTCCTGAAAGATATATACTGAGGCAAATCCGACGAATGCACCGGCATTAAAACTTGAACGCATATTTCAAAAATGCATTTCAGCTATGTGAGAATCAATGATGTTTGACGTCAGACCTGGTATGATGCATGATGAATTTAACAAGATTCGACACAAACAAAGCCATGGCACTATATGGCCACAGAAAACTTGCTGTATAGCACACACATTTTCTTATTGTAGTTTGACAGTCACAATGAAAATATACAGGCACACTAGCCATTTTCTTTTTAAACAACAACAACAACAACAACAACAACAACAACAACAACAACAACAACAACAACAACATTGTTTTCCATATGACAAAGAATGTAATAGAAATAAGGCATTATAAATGTAATGCAAAGTAAAAATTGAAGTGAACCATTCCTGTTACATTTAGAAATTTATTGGCTATAAAACCAGTAAATATGTTTGCTTATCCAATTAGCAGCTACTGAGCATCTTCCACACGTCAAAAATCTTTATCCTCACCTCTGCTTGTCTGACTGACGGATCGCAGCAGTACAAATACTGTAATGCCTTCTAAACCAGAAATATGATGTTCTCTGATTTCACTAGATTATGGACATTTTATGGATATTATAAAGCACATTTTGTACTGTTCTACTTGAGTGTAACACAAGATGTCTACTGTGAAGCTGCAGTGACTGCTGTTTGGCCACATACACACAATGCTAGAGCAAGCAATTCAGTGTTGATTCAATTAACTTCAGTGTGTTGTTGCATTTTAAAACACACATTCAGCATCTGTATGAAGACAAAAAGACTCCAGGACAAGGTACATGACAAGGCTTAATACTTAGCATTAGATGTTGGCCAAAATTATTAGAACACTAGTATTTTCACCAGCAAAAATGTGTTTTTTTTTGTTTGTTTTTTGCTGTAGTGTGTCAGCAGGAAATATCATTTTACAATTACAAGCATTCATTCAGCCAGTAATTGTAATAATCCAGTGAGAATTTTGTTTGTACAAGCAGCCTGACAACAGCCAGTGCTCCACACAGAGGTCTGATCTCATCATCATCATCCAGTCTGTCTGGAATGACATAAAGAAACAGAACAAACTGAGACAGTCTAAATCCAGAAGAACTGTGGCAATTTCTCCAAGATGTCTGAAGAAACCTACCTGCAAAGCTACCTGAAAAACTATGTGCAAGTGCTTAATAGAACTTAATTACATTTACATTTAGACATTTAGCAGCTGCTTTTATCCAAAGCGACTTACAAAAGAGGACAATGGTAGCAATCAAAAACAACAAAAGAGCAATAACATGCAAGTGCTATGACAAGTCTCATTTAGTCTAATGCAGTACATGTATCAAGCTTTTTCTTAATTATGTAATACATAAAAAGAAAATAGAAGAAAAGAAGAAAAAAGCAAGCTAGTGGTAGAGGCCTAAAAATAGATAGATAGAATATGACAAGAACAGAAAAGGTAATGTTCTTTTTTAATTAATAGAGAATAAGTCTAAAAGGACAAGTTTTTTAAGAATAGAATTAGAATAGAGGATTCTAGAGTTAGAGTGTCAAATAAAGATGGAAGAGATGTGTTTTTAGCCGATTCTTGAAGATGGCTAAGGACTCAGCTGTTCGGACTGAGTTGGGCAGGTCATTCCACCAGGAGGGAACAGTTAATGTGAAAGTCTGGGAAAGTGATTTTGTGCCTCTTTGGGATGGGGGCTAGAAGCTTGCGTTCTACAAGTGAACGACATTATTGTGGGCACATCATCTGAAGTAATGAATTTAGATAAAGGGGTGCAGAGCCAGTGGTGGTTTTGTAGGCAAACATTAAAGGGATATTTCACCCAAAAATTAAAGTTTGATGTTTATCTGCTTACCCCCAGGGCATCCAAGATGTAGGTGACTTTGTTTCCTCAGAAAAACACAAACGAAGATTTTTTTTCTGCCAGCCAAATAATGGCAGTAGATGGGCACCAGACCTTTAAAAGTAAACAAAAAACATGCACAGACAAATCCAAATTACACCCTGCGGCTCGTGACGATACATTGATGTCCTAAGACATGAATCGATCGTTTTTTGTGAGAAACTGAACAGTATTTATAGCATTTGTTACCTTTGATACACAGCCACGTCCATCTGTCCTGAGCACGAGCTTAACTTCCGGCTCGTGACATATGAATGCGCTCTGGCGTAGTATACGCAAACGTTGTAAGGGGAAATCAGTGAAAAGTCCTGGATGAGTTTAAGCAAGCAAACGTAATCTTTTAGCTTTAAATCGGTTTGAACAATCAGGATAAGCGCACGTAATTACCATTTTGAATAGCCGCTAATACCCTCAATCTCTGTGCTCTATGTAAACAATGAGTGTCGTATACACGCGACAGATCGCTTCCGGCGTTTGCGTATTTTACGCTAGAGCGTGTTCACATGCCGGATGCTAAACTCGTGCTCAGGACAGATGGACGTGGCTGTGTATCAAAGGTAAAAAATGATATAAATACTGTTCAGTTTCTCACAAAAACCGATCGTTTCGTGTCTTAGGACATCAATGTATCGTCACGAGACGCAGGGTGTAATCTGGATTTGTTTTTGGATGTTTTGGATGTTTTTGTTTACTTATAAAGGTTTGGTGCCCATCTACTCATATTGTTTGGCTGGCAGACTGCACCGGTTTGAGTTAAAAAATTTTGTTTGTGTCCTGCTGAGGAAAAAAAGTCACCTACATCTTGGATGCCCTGGGGGTAAGCAGATACACATCAAATTTTCATTTTTGGGTGAACTATCAACTAACAGTACTGTAGCTTTGCAGAGCATTTTTAAGACGTTGCCACAGTTCTTCTGGATTGAATCTGTCTCAGCTTGTTCTGTTTCTCTGCAGACAGACAATGGATGATGGAATTAGATCTCTATGTGGAGCACTGGATGTGTCAGACTCATTTGTGCAAACAAAAATCTCACTGGATTATAACAATTAATGGCTAAATTCATGTTTGGAAATGTAAACTGATATTTCCTACTTACGCACTATACAGCAAACAATGAAAATAACTTATTTAAAACCATTTTAACCTGGTAAAAAAAATACTAGTGTTCTAATCATTTTGGCTACCACTAAGCAATTATAGTGATTCTCCATTTAGGAAAGCCCACTAATGAGAAAATACTTCATATTTTCAGCCAGCGAAGATATTGCTGTGATCAAAACACAGCTGTGTTTAGGCCCAGTATTTGCTGTAGCTAAATGAACTGCACAACGAGGCTCAGATAGACGTCATTTGGAAGATACGCAGCAATGCAGAGATGAATTTTTGCCATCCACATGTGTTGGGTCTGCAGCACAGGCTCCTGTCGAGATCTGCTCAGATCTGCTCATCTGGGCCTCAGCAGGGGTCTGGCAGTGATCTCTACTGCAGAAGAGAACTGAGAGGAGGAGAGAAACAAGATGAATCACGAGATCAAATGCAGGACAGGAGAAGAGATAAAAAGAGAGGAAAAGGAAAGAAGGTTTGAGATTAAAAGAACCAATGCTATTATTAAACATGGATGTTTCCTCAGATCGTGTGTCTTGTTGAAGCAGGGGTTTGCTTTTCACCTGACAGATGATACAACAGTTTAAAAAAATCCCAGATTTTCATTAAATGAAGGACCCAAGCCATATCTAGAGACTAAAAAAGGAGATATTTTAGGAAATGCCTGTGTGTTTTGTACATACAATAAAAGTCATGGGCACCAAACTGTTTGGTTATCAGAATTCTTCAAAATATCAATCACAAAATACCAGCAAAGCATTACATTTTCTTGTAAAGTGTTAAAAATCTAGTTCTAATATAGTACTCTATACAGTACATCTCTTTGCAAGCGCTCTCTCTTGGGGTTTTCAGTGCTGCTGTACCTGAAAACCGGCATATCTCTCTTCTTAGTTCTGCTTCCACTTAGTTTTATTCCTTGTCACTGGATTTCCTAGAACAAGGAGTTGCCCTGTGCTTGCCCAGAATCCATATTTTAATGGTTTGACAAATCATGCTCCATTTATTCTATTCCAATTATTACTGAAGCTTTAGTGAGCAGAGTGAATGATGGAGCTTTGTTTAAGCTGCAATACTGCTCGCACACACATAATTCTCTCTCTGGTTTAACCTGCAGATTGGCTGCTTAAATCAATAGAGTTTATGAGGTCTGGCTCTACTATTCATCATAAGGCTGATTGGGATTGCAAACAAAAACATGTGGAGAGTTGTACATGTGCAGTGTGGTGCTCATACAGGCTTATATATAATATTATACAATTTTATAAAGTTAAAATTGTACCTTATTTACACCTATAGGGTGCGTATTAATATCCTAAAGTAGAGATATGCACACTTCAGCAAACAGAGAATGTTCTCAGAAGGTTCTGTCAAAAGTCATGAACAAAGATCTTTAGATCAGTCATCTTCTCTTTAACATCTTAAGACATTTTCAATGTAATTGGATTGTTGTTCTTTTCACACTACATAACTGTTTTGGGTATCACTCCTCCAAATCAAAACAGTGGGGTGCAATAAGCTTGCAATCCATGTTGTCTGTTCACTGATTTGCAGTTAAGAAAGTATCTCGGAACGCAGCTCTGAAGAGGAAAGCAAACCGGGAGTGAATAATTTTCCTCCTAAACTTTTTGCAACGCACACACTCAGAGATGCCCTTGAGCACTGACTGTGTGCATTGCAAGGATTTAGAATGAAACTTCAGAATAAAAGTACTTTACTTCAATTTTGCTTTCTTCTTGAGTGTAGAGAGTAAACTGATGGATGTGTACCTTTCTCTCATACTCTCTCCTTACTGCATTCAATCCGAGCCAGATCTGGAATCTTGTGCTGTCATTTCTTGAGGTCTGGATTGCACAAGTTTAATTTACTTCATCTGAGGAGCTATATGCTGAGCCATGTCAAAGCATGCATGGTCACAAAAGTCAAAAGTCTACTGTCAATGAATGTTATAATGTGTGCCGTGGCCAAACTCATTTTAGACTGGCCTTACTCAGTGCGCACAATATTAATAAGGCAACTTCTACACAGCAAAAAAATAAAAAAGGCTTATCTTTCTTTTGTAAAAAAAAATATCTGCCAGTGGGGTAAGAAAAATACTTTTAAAACAAGATTATGTTTCTTACCCCACCCATGTCATCTTGCTTATCTAGTAAATGCATCTTGATTCGAGAATTTTTTTTTTTACATTTTTGACCAGAAACAAGACAAAAAATACTAAAGATCTTCGTGCATTTTTTCCATGACAAGTTATCAAAATCCTCACTAACTAAACCTTGTAGAATTACTGAGTTTAGTTGGTAAGGCTTATGTAATGGCGGGTCAGGCTGGTGTAGCACTGGACACAATGGCTGTGTTGCAGGTGTACCAGGCTGACCTGCTAAAAGATATGGATAAAGGCAAGAAATAAAAGCCGGAACTGTTGAAGGAGCTTTGTCGGGCCACAGATTTATCCCTTAAGGCTACTAAGCAGATGGCATATTCAATGGGCTGTTCTATGGCAGGCTTGATAGCTGCGGAGAGGCATAAATGATAAGGAGAAAGCTTTCTTGTTCTTGCCAGTAGCCATATCAGCCTGTAGCCCAAGACTGGTTGCCCACTAAAAGTAAGCAGGGTTGAGCTTGGCCAGTACCTGGATGGGAGACCTCCTGGGGAAACTAGGTTGCTGTTGAAAGTAGTATTAGTGAGATCAGCATGGGGTGCTTATCCTGCAGCCATAGTGATGGGAACACTACTGCAGGTACTGTCCTTCAGATGAGATATTAAACCGTGGTTATCTGTGGTCATTAAAAATCCCATGGGACTTATCGTAAAACCAGTGTCCTGGCCTCATTGGCCTTTATCATTCATGGCCTCCTAATAATCCCTCTAAGGCTGGGACACACCAAGCCGACTTTAAAGAACTAGTGTCAACAAAAGCCGACACTGATACACAGATATACGAAACATAAACAAAGCAGCCCTTACAATTTTTAATATCAGTTATGTTGATAACTTTATTCATTTTGACTGGCTCATGTTGTTATGAAAATATTCGTATATTGGAATGCTTGGTTTACATATTTCATTTACTAATTCTCTGGCTCTGACTTGCTCATTAAACTGAGCATCCAGACGCCGATGTTGAATTTGGCAAACTCTCATCGACGTGAGCCCAATGAGAGCCGGCGTATGGAACACACACTACAAACTAGCCCCATTGACACTGGTCGACGGCCCAATGTTGACTGACAACTTGGTGTGTCCCAACCTTTACAACTTACAACCTTTGTCAAACTCAGTTCCTGGAGGGCCGCAGCCCTTGCAGAGTTTGGTTCCAGTTCATTTAACTGCTACACATACCATATAGTTTTAAAATAAGTCTGAAGAACATGATTAGCGGGATCAGGTACGTTTAATTAGAGTTGAATCTAAACTCTGCAAGGCTGTGGCCCTCCAGGAACTATGTTTGACCCCGTTGCCCTTACATATTTCCACATACATATTTCCTTTATGCCCTCAGGGGTCTGTTTCACTAAACCCACTACAGATGTTTCAGGAAGCAACGTTTCCCACCGGGTGTTTTGCTGTTGCTGCACACAAAAGGGCTTTCCCCTCTTTGCAGAGTGTTTAGGTTCAAGAGATTGATAGTAGAGGCTCTTGGTTCCAGAGTTTGGCTTGTGCCTTGTTGACGAGACATTTCAGCGCACCAAAAGGAGCATTTCAACCCTTATCAATTAATACCCTTTTCCAACATTTAGGCTGCGAGGCCACTTCTGCCAAATCTGTTACTCGAGGGTCTTCAAACCGTGGGCAATGGATACCCCATCTAGTTTTAGCTGTGTCCACCACAGTTCAATGGCTTTTGACACTGTCTGGGAGGCATTGGCTATAGAAAGTGTTCTTCTTCTAAGAGAGTCTGGCTTTAACAGCTGTTATTTCTTGGTCCCGAAAAAAGACAGGGAGGTTGCATAGATCTGTGATGTCTGAATCACACTCTGGAGAGGTGCAGATTCAAAATGCTGACACACAAACACATTGTGTCTCAAATATAACTACGAGACTGGTTTGTCACGATAGAAAAAAAAAAAACGTATTTTGACATGCACAGGAAATTGAAGTTGGCTTTTGGAGGTGAAGCTACCAAATTAGGGTTCTTCCCTTTGGCCTATCCCTATCACCTAATACCTTTACAAAGTGTATGGATGTAACTCTGGCTCTGTTGCAACTCCAGGGCATCTGTGTGCTGAAACCTTGATGACTGGCTGATTTTAGTGCAGTCTGAAGATTAGGCGGTTTAGCATTTAGGCCGGGGTTCAATGGGATTCACTATTTTTGTGGCATTTTCCATTTTTCTTTGACAGTACAGTGGAGATATGACAGGAAATGAGTGGGAGAAAGAGAAGGAGGGTTCAGGAAGGGTCCACAAGTCGGGATTCAATCTCTGGACACCCAAGACGCAACTGCACCATATGTCGGCGCAGTGCCCACAAGGCTATTGGCACAGACGGTTCAATGGGAATTTTGCACAATCTGTGCCACATTGTCTTCCGCTCGTGTGCAGCTGATCCATGCCTGTTCAGGATACACCAAAAAGTCCCTTTTAAGTCTGTTTAAAAAGGCTTTTGGATCTCATGGCAACAGCGTCCCTGGTGAATTCATTGGGCCTGCTCCATATGACACCGCTTCAGTGGTGGTGAATCAGCAGCAGAGGCTTATGCTTTGTTAGCACCCATTTTGAACAATGCAAATTATGTACGGATGTCTTTGCACCTGTCTTCTGTGGATATCAGTTTTTTGACTCTGGGAGTCCCACTAGTGGACATTTATCGTTTGGACTCTAGTCTCGACTGATGCTTTTCTAACAGGATGGGGATTAGAATGTAAGGGCTAGCCATGAGAATTTTGCCAGAACATTAGCCAGAGTTCCTTGTTCCTTGGAATGCAACTTTTGTCTAAAATGTTTTAGTTAGACATTTGCATACTATATAATATTATGTTCATTAAGTAAGTTCTTTATCAAAAGTGATTTTAGTTACAGCGAGAGTGTGTTTTCTCTTTCTCCAAAATCACTTGGACTGGGGTTTCTCTCATTAGCAAGCAGGGAGCTGGAAATAAAAAAAACTGACGTTGAACTTGATCTAGAGTGGGTTAGAGGCAAAACTTGCCAACAAGCACATTATTAAGAAAGGCCATTTGCAAAGATGCATAAAAAACCCTTATACCCTCACTTCTGCTGTGGGTGAAGCTGCATCAGGAATGATTAGCACGAACATAGACGCATATGTAGATCGGGATTGGCACTTTCCTTTCAAAAACGAAAGTAATGTTAATCCTCTGCGTCTTCAGCGGCTCATATTTTGGGAGTAAATGACGACTGCTATGTTCATTACTACATCCAACAACAGAAAACCTCAATCGGTCAATCAGAGACATTCTTGTCTTCCCCTGCACCTGAGGCACACAATGGCGATCGGAATCGGACTGTTTCAGCTTGGTGAGAGTGGGTCTAAGGTAAGGCGTTCATGTCAACTATCTACAGTGGGAGCGGCCTCTGTCTGTGTGCCGTCACACCCACAAGAAGCTGAGAATGATCTGATTTTAAAAAGGGGATATTACTTTTAAAGATTAAAAAAATACCACTGGGTGGATTTTTTTCATTGTAGGGTGGTTGTGTACACAAACTACCAACACACATTAATGTTCAAACAACATGTAAAAGTTAGTTTTGCATCCGATGGCCCCTTTAAACAACCACTTCAGTAACTTAAGTTGTTCTGTTCTGGTCTGGGCCTTGCTTGAGGACATGCAAACCTCTGTATTAATTTTACACAAAAATGGTAACGTACATTTAATACAACCTACATACATCAAAAACAATCAGGTAGAAATAGGTACCAATTGCAGGTGGCCTCTTTACAGTGTATTGTCTTACCAAAATGCAGTTGATATGTTTCCAAACTGTGACAAAACATTGCTGTGAGTCATTAAGTTTTGCTTTTGGGATCAAACAGGCTTGATGTCATTTAGTCAGTGGGGGGTCTGGTTAAATGAGAATAGACGTGCATCAAGACATTCAGCAAGGGATTCCCTAGAGCAAAGAAACAAAAGGTGATTATGCATTTTTAATTATATAGTTTGGCTGTTAATCAGTATGGGGCTCCAGCAGTACAGCAGGGAAATTCTGCCAGCCTGGAGTGATGTGGAGGGCAAATGCAGGCCTGAGGGATCTTGTCAACACTGGCAACCTTCCAACAGCTCAGTTCACTCAAATTCACTGCGTTATGTTCACAGGGTTCTGTGCCTCTGAATGTGGTTATAGTTGTGTGTATGCATGAGTGGATCTAAATCAACTCTACTAGTGTGCTTACAGGATGGTCCAGCTAACAAAACTTTATAGCTTTTTCTCAGTTCATTCTTGAAATCTGCTCATGCAGTTCTCATTTAAATGCTCATGATTTTTTGTAAAAAACAAACAAACAAAAAAACAAAAAAGGAATTCTTTGTCATTAACTTACAAAAGAAAAAAGCAATCTGATCCATAAGAACAAAAAAAATAAGATCAGAAAATTTCAAATCACGTCCAGATAATTAAAGCACCGCCTAACAGGATTGGGGTTAAGGATAGGAACATTAGGATTATGGTTAAGATTAGATCCTCATAATCCTGTCCGCCTCACCACATTTCATTCAACAAACAGCAAATTTAAAGGTCATTCATTGTTTCTCACATTTCTGTGCAGCATAGCTCTTGTAGCCATGTGATATAGCTCTATATCAGCATGGCTGTGATTACCTATATACAGTTGAGCCCGAAATTATTCATACCCCTGGCAAATTCTGACTTAAAGTTACTTTTATTCAACCAGCAATTTTTTTTGACCGGAAATGACACAGGCTTCTCCCAGAAGATAATAAGACGATGTACATTATTGTGGAAAAAAATATTTCTCAGCTTTTATTTACATTTGAACAAAAAGTGGCATGTCCAAAATTATTCATATCCTTTGCAAACTGTCACAGTCTATGGGGAAATCCAACGTTCTATACCATTCCAAATAGTCTAAGCTGTTATAAAGCATCCTAATTACCCTGATTAATTGGAAACAGCTGTTTTAATCAACTCAGCAGGTGAAAAACAGAAGCTCTCTGCTGTTGGTTTGTGGACAGTCATGGCTAAGACAAAGGAGCTCACTGAGGACCTGCGGCTGTGCATTGTGGCTGCTCACAAGTCAGGAAAGGGCTAAAATACCATATCTAAATGTTTTGAAGTTCCAGTGGCTACAGTGTGAAGTATTATTAAAAAATACAAGACATTCCTCACTGAGAAAAATCTCAGAGGATGTGGTCAGAAGCCAAAAGTGAAACCTCTGCTGGCCAGGAGGATAGTGAGAGAGGTAAAAAAGGAATCCAAGGATCACCACCAAGGCCATCCTGATAAATCTGAGCTCTGCTGGTGGCAACATCTTAAGGCAGACAGTCCAACGGACACTGCACACTGCTGTATTCCACGAAAGCAGACCAAGGAGGACACCACTTCTCCAGATAAGGCACACAAAAGCCCTCTTGGCCTTTGCAAATGCTCGTTCTGGTCTTCTGTTTTATGGTCAGATGAAACAAAAATTGAATTGTTTGGCCACAATGATGTAGCCTTAATTTGGTGTAAAAAAAGGAGAAGCCTTCAACCCTAAGAACACCATCCCCACTGTCAAGCATGGTGGTGGGAACCTAATGTTTTGGAGGTGTTTTTCAGCCGGTGGACCAGGGAACCTAATCACAGTAAACAGCACCATGAAAAAGGAGCAATACATCAAAATTCTCAACAACAACATCAGGCAGTCTGCAGAGAAAGCCTTGGGCACCAGTGGACATTTCAGCATGACAACGACCCAAAACGCACAGCAAAAGTGGTAAAGAAATGGTTAGCATACAAAAACATTAACGTTTTGCAGTGGGCCAGCCAGAGTCCTGACTTAAATCCAATTGAGAATCTGTGGAGGGAGCAAAGATCAGGGTGATTGCAAGGAGACCCTCCAACCCGCAGCTCTGCAGAGTTTAGCTCCAACCAGCTCAGCTCACACCTGCTTGGAGTTCTAGTAATCCTGAAGATCTTGATTAGCTGGATCAGGTGTTTGATTAGGGTTGGAGTGAAAATGTGCAGAGCTGTGGCCCTCCAGGAATTGAGTTTGAGACCAGTGCTCTGACCTGAAAGAGTTGGAGCTCATCGCTAAAGATGAATGGGCAAAAATAGTGGAGACATGCAAAAAGCTGGTCAACAATTATAGGAAGCGTTTGATTGCTGTAATAGCCAATAAAGGCTTTTCTATTGATTATTGAGAAGGGTATGAATAATTTTGGACATGCCACTTTTTGTTCAAATGTAAATAAAATATGAGTAAATTTTTTTTCCACAATGATGCCTCTTGTACATCGTCTTAATATCTTCTGGGAGAAGCCTGTCATTTCCGGTCAAAAAAAAAAAAAAAAAAACTTGCTGGTTGAATAAAAGTAACTTTAAGTCAGAATTTGCCAGGGGTATGGATAATTTTGGGCTTGACTGTATATTTAAAAAGCAGCCAATATCTGTAAATAATATCCAGTTCTCTTTATTGCAAGTTGATAACAATTAAGTCCAACCTAAATTAAGGGAAATTGCACTTTTGAAGGTTTTAAGTGAGCTTGTAGGCAGTCAGAGTGACTTTCCTGGTGTGTCCTAAATTCGCTTCTGGCCTCTGCTGGCAGTGCACTGACCTGAGCAGAGATGTGACATGAGAGGATTTCCAGAGGGGCTTTAGGTGAACTGTCCCTGCAATTAATGTCCTGTTAGTCTTTGTGGATAAAAAAGCATATGTAAAATGACTCTGTGCCCTCAGTTTGCGCTCTAAGCCTTTAGTCTGTTCCACACATCCTGCATCTGTGAGGCTTGAGCAGTGCTTTTTTGTGCAGAGGTTATTTTTCTCACATTCATCTTAATAAAAACCAAGTTGAAAATGCACAAAGTTGTAAATAAAACAAAGATTAATGGAGTAGCCTATGTTTACAAGAAAATGCTATTTCAGTCATTCTCAAAATGTCATGTTTAATTCAATGCATTACTTGTTATTTCTTGTTGTAATCATTTGTGAAATTTACTAGCAATTTCTGAGTAGAAATTGTTTCAAAGTAAATCCTACACAATTATGTTTTTCGGTGTATTTATTAACATAATCATTTGCAATATAAGCTTTTATAAAGCAATGTAGAGTGTAGCAAACAAATTGGTTTGAACAAACACCTGTTGTGATTGAGACAGGTTAAACACACAGTGACACACTCTAACACATTCTATTTAGTAAATATTACTGAATCCTGATTCTTTTATGTTTGATTTCTGTGTAGTTTTTCATTTGGATGCAAATCTTGCTCTTCTCATGAAATATTCAGTGCAGTCACAGTAGTAACCCAGAAATGACTGAAACGCTGTCAGTGTGAAAGCACAACGCGATGCTCAGGCGCAGGAAGTGTGAAACAGGCCTCAAGCAGATGAACTTCATGAACCTCATCAGTGATGAAGTTGTCACTGAGATAGTGTTATTAGAATTATTCACCTAAAATAGGTTGTTGTGCCATCATACACTGTATGAAAAAAAAAGAAAGAAAAAAAAATCTGTGGTTGCCGGAACTTTGCAATAAACTTATTGTTAACCAATTAACAGCTTTATTATTATCATAATGTTTTTGTTTTAATTTAGTATAGCAGTGGAAAAATAGATAAATTATTACTGGAGATTTTCATTGTGTATTATGTTTTTAATTTATCCACAAAAAATAAATAAAAAAAAAAATAAATAAAAGGGTATACTGACAGGAATCTACAATTCTGTTGGTGCACTAATATTGTAGAACAGAAATCTTGTGTAATTATGTGTAATTATTATTATTATGATTCTTATTATTTTCTGTCAAACAGAAAAGGAATATGAAAAGGTTATTGAATTTTCAAATTATACACATTTTTATTTCAAAACATATTTTTGCTAGCTTGGTAATGCAAGAATAACTGAAAACGCTGTGTGATAAATTATTCATACAACTACTACATCATAACTTGGCATTTTATAAAAGCGGAAACCTGCGGAAACCCAGGGCAAACAAATAATGAGGACCCTGGAGGAAGATGAGAAGCAAGGGAGAGATTTCAATGCTCACAATTGTGGGAGCGCAAAAAGGGAAGAAGTGAGTCTTTCTGATTAATGAAGTGAGTTCCTCTAATTGAACATGTCATGAATCAGACAGAGGCTGGTCAGAGGGTTCAGTCTAAAGTGAGCAGATCTACAGTGACCTCAATTTCAACACAAAAAGAGAAGAGGGAGGAACGTTATTGGTCAGTTTGTCACCTTCATCTTCTGTTGTGTTGTCTTAGACCATAAAATATGCAGTAAGACTGCATCACTGTTAGATTCATTGTAGCTATTGGTTTTAATTATTGGTGCATGGTTTACAGGAAAAAATGTACTCCAATAATCTTAAAGTTTGCAATTTAGAAAAACTTTTTTTTTTCGGTCTTCAAAAATTCTATAACAATAAATCCTACACCATTTTTCCAGTGTTTTTTTTTGACAGTAAACGTCCTTATTTTCTTTCTACAAGAAGAGCAGTTAACTTCCACCCACAATTTGTGATCATTTTGTAATTTTAGGGTGCACTTGTTCCATCTGTGAATCCATTTGTGTTCTTCTAGCTCAAGCAGAAGAAGAAGCCTGGTGGAATTACTGAAGTGTGCTCTTATCGTAGACCAATAGCTCAGGAAAATATATTTGTATATGTGTAATTGTCACGAACTGTCTATGGTCTTGCTTCTGTCCGCCACCCGAGGTCGCCTCACCAATCTATGGACATTCACACTACACAGACTGTTGCACTACACCCCGGACTACACTTCCCATGCTCCACCTCACTCATTACGCACACAGCCGTAGCCAATCATGATCTGTATAAATACGAGGCCATTACAATCATTCTGTGTTAACACATTACGGAGCCATTTCTAGTGTTCTGAATGAGTTTAGTCTTGTCACCTAGTCTAGTTATTCGTGTTTTGATTTCCTCACCTGGTTTCTCTCGTCTTGTCTGTTTCAACACCTGCCCTGTATCTCTCGCCTGTTTTGGATTAACCCTTCATCTTGCCGTTTCAGATCTGTTCACCCCTCATTTGATCTGCTGACTGTCTGTTTGGATTACCCTTTTGTAACTCTTGCCCTCTGTATACCTGTTTGCCTGTGTTTGATCCTTTTTTGGCAATGTTATTAATAAAGCTTTGTGTTTCGATCCACCCGCTTCTCGCTCTCATCTCTCCGTAACAGTAATATTCTTAAGATTAAAATGCTTACAATTATCTACATAAATGAGGAAGTAAATGTTCAGAAATTCTTGTATAATGTCATATACAGTACATTGGGTATAGTTCATGCAGGGCTGGGTAGTAACTGATTACATGTAATCTGGATTAAGTAATCAGATTCCAAAAATTAAGTACTTAAAATGCTCATAAACAGACTAGTTAAATTTTTATTGATGTTATTCACACAGTGCAGTACATAATTCATAATTTATTGCTTTTCCTCAACTTAATCTTTTCTTTCGTTTAACTGCCTGCAGATATTTTGAAGTTAATAATTATATACAGTATTAATATTAAAGTTAACATATTGGCAAGACATTTCACAATTCACAATTCTCTGATGTTGGTTAGTGGTCACATCATTTTTTAGTATTGTTTTCTAAGTATTGTATTTAGATTGTTTATTATGTGCATATTAAAATGATTTAATTATTTTAATTTGACATTTGCATGACTTAATTAATTATTCACTTCATCAACTCCCATACATCTCGCAGTTTTTTCATGAACCCCAGTTTGGAAAATTCTGACATAATGCACATTAAACTTAAATGCACATCATGTTACTGATCACTAGAAATCTAAAAGTAATCAAAAAGAAGTCTTAATTAGATTACTTAAAGCTTGTAATCTAACAGATTACATTACTAATTGTGACCCTGGACCACAAAACCAGTCTTAAGTCGCTGGGGTATATTTGTAGCAATAGCCAAAAATACATTGTATGGGTCAAAATTATTGATTTTTCTTTTATGCCAAAAATCATTAGGAAATTAAGTAAAGATCATGTTCCATTAAGATTTTTAGAAAAATTCCTACTGTAAATATATCAAAATGTAATTTTTGATTAGTAATATGCATTGTTAAGAACTTAATTTGGACAACTTTAAAGGTGATTTTCTCAGTATTTTGATTTTTTTTGCATCCTCAGATTCCAGATTTTCAAATAGATGTATCTCGGCCAAATATTGCCTTATCCTAACAAACCATACATCAATAGAAAGCTTATTTATTGAGCTTTCATATGATGTATACATCTCAGTTTTGTAAAATTTAACCTTATGACTGGTTTTGTGGTCCAGGGTCACAATTACATTTTTCTTCACTTAATTTGAAATTAGTAATGTACTACAGTTTGTAAGCGATCTATCTGTATCACTGCTTGCATGGCCCGACCTTCAATTAAAACAATCTCCCAAAAACAACACAACGTTCTTTAGTCAGATAGTACAGTCTACTCAGAGAAAGCATATTATTGAAATTCCTCTAAGTAGATCTCAGCTGGTTAATCCACTATGGACTTAGTTAACTGTAGCCCAAACAGCTTAATAAAATCTCTCTGTTGGCACAGGCCCAATTTCAGGTCTTGACCCAAGCATTCACATAATTCAATCCTGTGAGAAACTGTGGGGCATGTCTGCTCTCTAGACCAGCAATATTTCACCTCGGTCTTGAGGGTCACTGTCCTGCGAAATTTACTTCCAACCTTAATCAAATACACATGAACATGCCAGTCCAGGTCTTTATTACAGGTGGTTGTGTTTGTTTGAGTTTAGATTTAAACTTGGGACAGTGGCTGGAGTTGAATTTCTATGATGTGATACTGTACAACAAATATGTGGTAATTGTCTCCTTCAGCCACTACACTGAAAAAAACAATTCTAAATATATATATATATATATATATATATATATATATATATATATATATATATATATATATATATATATATAAATATAATGTATATAATATATAATGTACATGTTATAAATCCTTCCATGCCGGATCTGTTGTTTCCACACCTCAAACTCAAACCTAACTATATCCTGAAGGCAGATGGCTGTTGCAGTAATATGACGCGTGTTGCCATCTGTATCTGTAAGACAGAAGAAAGTCATCCTGAGAAGTCAGAACACATCTGCTGGAGTTACACTGTACGGCTGTGACTGTATTTACGAGAAGGTAAATCAACATGGAATACACTCCGCTGTTACCATCTCATTTACATGCAGTTTTCCCACCATTAAGAGCTTTGCTTTTGTTTAGAACCTAATTTATTCATTCATATTTATTGTAGACAACTTATGATCACTTTTTGTCAGTATGGACAACAGCAGTGTTGGGGGTAATGCATTACAAGTAATGCAAGTTACGTAATAATATTACTTTTTCCAAGTAACTAGTGACGCATTACTTTTTAATTGACAAGAAAATATGAAAAATAATTACTTTTTCAAATAAGTAACGGCAGTTACTTTTCCCCCAATTTATTGATTAAAAGCTCTTCTGTCCCCATGTTGAGAGAAATTGTGAGTAGAATAAGTGTGAACATGCAAAAAAATATTCTCACTCACTAAAAAAAACAGATACAGTATTTCTCAAAATGAATAAAAACAGTGCAATTAAATGCAAACCTGCAATAATTAAATATGTTAAATAATACAAATATCCTTTATGTATTCAATCCTATTTTGTTAACCGATGTCTTTGCTGCCAACCTTCGATGATCCAATTCATCCATACTAATAAGTAAAAATTACTCAAGATAATCTAACATTTGTTTTCCTTTTTTTATTGCTGAAGAGTTGACATTTTTTCTTCTGCGGCTTTTGATATGAAAAGGCTTTTACATTTGCCAAAAACAGAACTTTTTATATTAAAAACAAACAAGCCAGCCCTGCCCAGATTTAAAAAGTAACGCAAAAGTAACATAACGCATTACTTTCCATAAAAAGTAATGCCATTACTTTTTTCAGTAACAAGTAATCAAAGTAATTACTGTTTCCCCCATTAAAACACCGTTACCGTTACTGACAATAAAATGTGGCTTTTCATAATTTTCGCATTGAGTTCTTCTTCTAAATTAAATTCTGGCTTATTCCTCTCAGCGCGTCTTCTTTCAGAAATGAAAAGTAGCCAGATGAACTGTGCTGGGTGTTTACCTAATTAAGTTAAAAGTGATTAAATTAGAGATCAGTTTATACAGGACAAACTGGAGCTTGCGCTGGTGTCATAGAAATTATTTTATCAGAGAATATTTGTTTTCGACATGACTTACTTCGTTTAAAAGTAAACATTTCAAACTTTCTATATATTTCTCATGTCTGTGAGGCACATATTCACAGAGATTCTGGTTGTTTTATTTGCGTGTCTGTGAAGAGAGGTGACGGAGATCGAGACGGCAGAGAGCGCACCCTGTTTATTTAGTTTATTTTACAAAAGCACATTGTTTTGTTGTTATTGTGACTATACACAAATTAAAGTAGACTCTTTGCAGTTTCACAGAGTAACAGTATTTTTTTTTTAGTTCTTTATGCAGTCATCAAGAAAAAAATGAGACAGATCTCACTGGTGCGGTCTTTGACCCCAGAGGGTTTAACATCCTGTTGGCACAGGATGTTTTTCATGTCCGAAGGTTGAAGCGACCACAACAACCTGATATTTAGCCCCTAGAAGGTGTCTCTCACATTGTCCCACAGAAACATTAAAATAGTGTAGATTAGTCTACAATATTTTATTCATTTACCATATTTAATATTGGGGACATCCAAGTTATTTGATATATTTAAACTTTTTTTTTTTTAAGTAACACAAGTTACTTTTTCTGGTAATTAGTTACTTTTATAATGATGTAACTCAGTTGCTAACTACTATTTGTAAAAAGTAACTAGTAACTATATCTAATTACTTTTCTAAAGTAACGTACCCAATGCTAATGGACAATGGCTTCTGATTGTATATATTGTGTATTTTGGCTAATTTCTTATTTTCATTTACTTTAACTTGAAATACTGCACAAAACAAAAAACTAATAAATAAATACATGCATACATACATACTATATAGACTATATAAAACAATATAGACATATAATATAACTTTTTTGTTTGGTTTTGTTCATGTTCATGTTTTCATGTCTTTTATTTTGAAGTTTTGCCATGGTCCTTGTAGTGATGGGAAGTTCGGATCATTTTACCGACTCGGATCTTTGAGTCTCGTTCAGCAAAATGAACGAATCTTTTTTCGAGTCATTTAGTTCATTTTACCAAAATATAATTAAAAAGCTACGTGTTACTTTCATAACACATGTACTGCTTGTACAAACGTTGATTACACTACAAACAAGACAAAACTATAATACTATTAGAAAAAGAAAAGGTTAATTCATTGTTTACCTGGGTCTTCAGTCTATGATTAGCTCCCTCACCTCTATCTGTACAGGTTTGAGTCGTTCGTTCATCACGTGACAGCCCCATACGCTTTACCGATGCTGCCTGAGCCGGAAACAGAATTGATTAGTTCATTTCTCGAGTCATCGGGTTTGAGTCGTTCATTCATAGTTGCGCAATTGCGCATGCGCGACTGAACGAATCACTCCCCGAGACGACTCGTTCTTCCCGAGTCACATTAAAGATTCGTTCAAAATGAACGAATCGTTCAAGAACGACCCATCACTAGGTCCTTGTCTAGACTTGCCTTCCTTTCCCTCATGTATTCCTGTCATTGGTTCCTTAGTTCAATGTGTCATGTTCTAATTGGTTGTCTTAGTCATGTGTCTTGTTTCCCATTTGTTGGTTCTTGTCATGTGACCTGCTTTGTTTAGTATAAGTAACCCTCATGTTTCCATTGTTCCTTGTTGTGTATTGATGTATGTACCTGCTGTTTGGTGAGTCTATGTTTCAAGTCAAGTCTGTTTATGTTAAGTTTGTTCAAGCCACGTCAAGTCACGTCTTGACGTCTATGTTTGGATTACGTCACTGTAAATAAAACTGCAATTGGATTCTGCACGCTCGCCTCAGTGGATTAATTATTACACGTAACTAGAAATTACTAAAACAAAAAATCAAAGTGTAATTCATTCATTATTTATCAAAAAGTATAAAACTATTTCAGTGACACTAACCCTGTCTTAAAGCAGGTCTTAAAAGTCATAAAGGTTTAAAAACTGTTATGTTACTATATGAGAGCATGAATTGGTTTTTGTAGGCATGACATGAAGACACATAGCCTAGGGCACACTGGAGGCAAAATCTATAGTGCAACTTTAGACGGTATGTGATCATAAGCTCAGAGCCTCTCAGGTGGTGTAAGAGGGGGTTAATGTGATAGATTTGGTCCTCAGGGTGGTTTACAGTCTTCATTCTCCTCCAGGCTAAAAATAGCTGAAAAGCCCCAGCAGAGGTAAATCCCTGCAGATTAGTGACCGCAGCTTCAGGGTCACAGCGACTGTGTGACTGCATCACCTCACGTGCCTTACTCCTTAAATGTAATGTCTGTGTAAGTGCACACCTCTCAAAACACAATGAGTTAATGTAACTAATTTAAGGAAGTAATTGCCATTTAAGTTTTGAGACTAATGTTCAAGTACCGTGAACTTCATCTGAGAAATTCTAAATATTAAATATTGGTTACACTTTATTTTGATGGTCCCTTTTGAACATTCTGTTGACTGTTACATTGTTTCTACATATCTACTAACTCTCAAGACTGGTACGGTTAGGGTTAGAATAAGTTGACATGTACTTACAAAGTTACTTTTAGTCAGTAGAATGTCTGTTGGGTGACCATCACAATATAAAGCTAGCAGATGTTAAGCAGTCTCAACTCTGATGAGAGTTAGTTGACATATGCTACTTGTTGTCAACAGAATTTTCAAAAGGGACCATCAAAATAAAGCGTTACAGTACCTAAATATTCACTATATTGCATTAAACCTACCTCAAAAATAGCATAAATCCCAGCATTTTCACCACTAACAGATCTCCTCCTATATTAATCTTGTTCAGAAACACACAAAAAACATTTAATAGCAAGATATACTCTTCCTTAAGCAATTCAATTGAAAATGAAAATGAAATTTGTTGTATCTCATTCATTGTATCTCAACTGAGTTCACATTACTTTTTTCTGTCAAGTAAAGTGAACTTTCAGGAGTATTTGAGTAAAATAAACTTTCTTTTAATACATTTCTGTTTTAAAGGTTTGATAGTTTGGTCATGTGCTTCTGGTAGAAGCCTTGGTTTATAAAGTTTTACTAATGAAATAAATATCTGTGTGCATTTGATGCTGACCATTTTTTTTTGATAAAAATTATTAAAATGACTAATACAAATGTATAAAGTGCTAGCACTTTGTCATTAGAAATGTAAACTTTTGGTCACAATTTAATTTAAGGTTCAGTTCTTACTATTATCTAACTACTAACTATGACTTTTGCCTCAGTGAACTCATAATTACTGATTATTAATAAGGTAGTTGTTAAGTTTAGGTACACTCTTAAAAATCAAGGTTCTTCACAATGCATTAGAAGAACCTTTTTTGTGTAAATGGTTCCATGAAGAACCTTTAACATCTGAAGAACCTTTCTGTTTCACAAAAGGTTCTTTGTGGCGGAAGATTCTTCGGATTATAAAAAGGTAAGAAACAGATGGTTCTTTAAAGAACCTTTGACTGAATGGTTCTTTGTGGAAGCAAAAAAGGATCCTCCATGGTATCACTTGAAGAACCCTTTAAAGCACCTTTATATTTAAGAGTTTATTTGATAGGATTAAGGATGTAGAATACGGCCATTTTATAAGTACTAAGAAACAGCCAATATGCTATAAAATAATGCTAATAAGCAACTAGTTAATAGAGAATGGGTCCCTATACTAAAGTGTTACCAAACTTTCTACTAATAGTGGATTTGTAGGTTTATGTCTGTCATGGTTTCCCTCAGTTCTCCCTCACCATCCTCACTCTGCTCACGCTCCTGGACTAATCACCTGCACCTGGTTTCAATCAGCATCCAATCAAAGACAGCATATAACCCCAGTGCAAACACTCAGTCTCTGTCTGCAGTTGTCAATGTATGTTTCTCTACACAGACTGCAGATCTGCTCTTACCTGGATTAGTTTGCCTGTGTTTTTGCTCTTTGTTTTATAGATCAGCTCTTTTGTAAATGAACCCTTACAATTGAGTCTAGTTTCTGTCTCATCCTGAGCTTCTGTGACAGAAGAGCAGACCAATAACAAAAGCACAGGTCATAGCCAAAAATCCCTTGAAAACAACAAGGTGGCTGCCCTCTGGAAGATTAGGTGAAGATTATGTGGAAGACTTCCTCAAGATCTGCTGCCAGATGTCCTGGAACAGGACTATTATTTCTGGTATCCCTCTGTGTTAAAAAAAAAAAAAAACCCTGGCTTAATATTATAATTTAAAACATTTTGATTGATCTAATTTCTGTGTTTTAGTTCATGGTGTATTAAATAAATTTCACGGCTGTGTGTAGGTTATTACATAAAAACATCTGCAACATTTTCAGTGGAAATATAGTTTACAGAGTTATAAAAGAATAACCATTAGGGAATGTTCTGTGTAAGATATTTTTGGGTTATTGAAAAATAACCACCCTGCAACGTTTTGGGAACGTTGTTTTATGGTTGCAAAAAAAAAAAAAAATGAAAAAGAGCATTGCTAGAATGTTATTTCTTGGTTCTCAAAAAACAAACAAAAAAACAAACATGATATAAAAACTAACGTTAGAGGCATGTTCTATGTTTGCTGGGTATATAAAGAGTTTTATATATTTTAAATCATGTGCTGTATTTACATGCTCTGTCCAAATGGCTTGTGCAGGATGTGCTTAACATTAGTCTACCAAAATTCACAGCCACACACATTATCATTTAAATTTAACTTAGATAAATGTTTCTCTTTATCAGTCTCTGAACCCCTCTTTCAGACTGCAGGTTGTTATTGCTGCTATGACACTCTGGATTACTATTCATGTTGACAGAGTGTTCTGGTGTTTGCATAATCAGGCAGCAAATGACAGGCTGATCACTACAGAGTGTTTTCTGGTCAGCAGTTTCCCTCCATCACAATCAAGCTCCATGTCTCATCTCTGTGGTTACCTGATGAAAACTCAGCCCAGTTCACAGACACGCAATCAACAACTTCATGGGGGGTCTTAACACGACACTGTTTTCAACTAAAAACTAAATATTGTATGGATTTTGGCCCTTCATTTACAAAACAACAGCATTTTGGGGCCTGAATAGGCTAATTTTTGAAAACTCCAAATGCAAGTTTTTGAAAACAATACCATTATCGCCTCTGTGTACCCTGTTGAAAAAAAAACAGCATGCTGATTTGGTATCTTTTGAAGCATGGCTGCTGGTTTGAGCTGTTCCCAAACAATTAGCTCCTGCTCAGGACCAGCAAAAAACATCTTAAACCAGCTCAAACCAGCAGCCATGATTCAAAACATACTTAATCAGCATATGGTGTTTTTTTTTAACAGGGTAAACTTTGTGAAAACGATAATGTCATGCATAAAATATTGTATGTTCAGTTTTTAGGCATATGTGTGCTGGCAAATAGTGTGTGTTTTTTTATAAAGTGACATTGCCAATACTGACCTAGAATGAGTAATACAGCGTTTTATTGATTTTTGCAGATTCGTGGATTTCATTGTCTGTACATAAAACTTTTTTAAAAAGCACACAGAAAAAACATTTCCATTTTTTAATACATTGTTGTCATCTAAACCCTGTTGAAAAAAAACTGTTGTGATGCTGGTTTAAGCTGGTCCTTTGCTGGTTTAAGCAGGTCCTTTGGTGGTTTATGTTGGTCCTTTGGTGGTTTAAGCTGGTCCTTTGCTGGTTTAAGCAGGTCCTTTGGTGGTTTATGTTGGTCCTTTGCTGGTTTAAGCAGGTCCTTTGCTGGTTTATGCTGGTCCTTTGCTGGTTTAAGCAGGTCCTTTGGTGGTTTATGTTGGTCCTTTGCTGGTTTAAGCAGGTCCTTTGCTGGTTTATGCTGGTCCTTTGCTGGTTTAAGCAGGTCCTTTGGTGGTTTATGTTGGTCCTTTGGTGGTTTAAGCTGGTCCTTTGCTGGTTTATTCTGGTCCTTTGCTGGTTTATGCTGGTCCTTTTGCTGGTTTATGCTGGTCCTTGACCAGCTAAGGACCATCTCAGCATCAAAACATACCTAACCAGCATATGCTGTTTTTTTTTTTTTCACCAGGGAATGTGCTATTTTTTATATAAATGTACTGTATGAAATATGCAAGTGTGCAAATCAAACATGCATGCATTTTTTAGGCATTTACAAATTAAGGGTACATTTACATGGCATCAATGTATTAAAAATGGACATGCACACAGTTAATTCATGCATAATCCTTGGTATTTTGTTCCTCATTAAACATTTTACACAAAGAACACACAGTGCTTTAAATTGAATAATTGAATGACTGAATGACTGAAGATTTTAAGAAGTATCCACCAGTTACAATACAATTTCAACAGAAAATGCATCATCTTAGAAATTCTTATTTAAATACAGCACAGAAAATATAGATACATAAATCAAAATCACAGAAATTAGGGTGCTGTGCCTTTAAACCGCCCCTCTCCCATCATCCTCATTACATGCACACATAAAATCACATTCTCTCCCCTTCATTATCACAGTCACGTACACGTGTGAACCCTGCTGAGTTTTACAGATGGTAACGCCTTATTAAAGCGAGTCCAGTAAATTGCTTTGTGCATTTCTTTACCGCAGCATAACAGGGTGCTGCACAAAGCTGTACGTCACCACTGCTGCCATGCGAACACACTCTGATACCGAAAAGGAAATGCTTCTTAGTTTGTAGCATTAGCACAGGATATGTGATCCAAACAGCATCTCAGAGGACCGGACCCATGGTTGTATTTCCTACAGAGACATGGTTTTCTTGTGATGTACGAGTGCTGCAGCCATTTGTTGACCTGATAAAGAATTCATAGGTTGTTAATGAGAAGCTTCCTCTCTTTCTCTGTCCCTCTTTATGTTTTCAAGCATTTGTTTTTCCTCTGCCTGAGGAGGAATTGCAAATCTGAACCCCATGCTTTATTTCTGCCCTAAAGGAATGAATAAATAAAGGTCTGTTTGGCCCTTTATGCATATTTCATGAATATGTATTACATTTGCTCGTTATATGCAGCACGGATTTGTGGAAAAAGAGTGTGTTAGAACTGGCTTCTTAGGTATTTACAGTGGTATTGCACAGCAAAGGGCATTTTTGTATATCAAACAGTAGAGCATAGAGCTAGCAACACCAAGATTGTGGGTTTAATTTGCAGGGAGTGCATAAAACTAAAAAAATGTTTACCATGAATACTATGTAAGTGGCTCTGGATAACAGTGACAAATGTATTTTACTCTAGCTAAGGGAAAGAAAAGAAACAAAATTAAATGAAAAATGCTGACTTAGCAAAAATCTAAAAAAAAAAAAAAAACCTCAAATATAAATACTAAAAAAATAGTAGAAATGTACAGAGCTCCTAAAGAGACATACACTCTTAAAAATAAAGGCGCTTTAAAAGGTTCTTCACAGCGATGCCATAGAAGACCACCATTTTTGGTTCCACAAAGAACCATCCAGTCAAAGGTTCTTTAAAGAACTATCTCTTTCTTACTTTTTTATAAACTGAAGTGGTTCAAAAAGGATATGGTAGAAAAATTTCTCAGGTAACACTGTGGGAACACCTCTGTGTGATTGCTTGTGTGAAATCAGTCCAATAGAATGTCAGAATGTCATGGACACAAGGTAACGTGGTGACCAGGGCTGTGTTCAGCATCGACAAAATGTTTGCAAAATATTTTTTAAACGGAAACGATGGTGCATTGAAGACCCTGTTCTGATGATGCAAGAGTTGCAACTATGGCAGCTGAGAAGGCCATTCATTGTGTTCTTTTTGAAGAATTTTCGAAGCCTGATGAAATCGGTATAAATGCTTGTTTAATATTGCAAAATATGCTCAATGTTCTCAAAGTCACTGCCTTTGCCATCCAGAATAAAAGAGAACATCCCAATTGAGTGAAGGGATTTGTGAAAACTGTGATTCAAAATTATTGTGATCCAACATTTGCCTCGCATTTCAGGATGAAAAGACATTGCAGGTAAAGAATAATCCACTTCTTACCTCAGAGACTGTGTTTACATTTACTTTTTTTCATTTAGAAGAGGCTTTTATCAAAAGCAACTTACAATTGGGAAATACAACAAGCGATTCATCCTAAAGAGGCAGATCAACATAGGAAGTGCTCATAATACCATTTATCAGGCATTGTTTAGATAAGTACAAGCTAGAAAGGGAAGAATAAGAAAAGAGGAGAACAAAGTAAATTGTCATGGAGTCGGCATTCTGGATAGGGGTGGGAAGATCGTTCTACCAGGCAGGAACAGTGAATGAAAATGTTCTGGAAAGTGATTTTGTGCTTTCTGTGATGGTACAATGAGGCGTTTCTCACTAGTGGACCTCAGATCTTATATTAATTGTGAGTATTAGGCTTATCATTATTGTTGAACACTCTTGTTGTGCTATGATATTGCAATATTTACTATTATATAATTAGAGGAGTATAGAAAAAAATATGAAAGTGTCACTCCACAATACAATAGCAAAATACATAAATATGTATAGTATTTTTATGTTACATTAATCAGTGTCTAGCACACCTTCCTAAGGAAAGGATGTGGACCAGAAGACATTGCAATTACTACTTGATATTTAGACAGACTTCAAAAAGTTCCAGATCTATACTCGCGCACTTATTATTTCAGTTTGCCTTTAATGTAAATAAACATGTGCATACAATATACTTGCTCTTGTGCATTTATTTTGATGTTAATTACATTTACTTACAAATTTCCACTGAATAGGCCTACAGTAGTATGTGCATCAGTGTGTATACAACAGCCATAGCAAGATTTGTTTCAGCTTATTTAGAGCATCATAGAGATGTCGAAACCTCTACTATAAATGCTGCACATACTTTTCTATGGGCTCTCTGTGAGAAAGTTAGTCTCTTTAATAAACCGTGTGGTTTATGTTGCTGCCGATTGGGCTGACATTTTTGACACACCCACCAAACAAGAGAAAACCTCTGAGAAAACCTTTGAGAAAATCTCAAACTCCGTTGCACACCGTTTCCAGGAAATATGTCGTTCAACCTGGAAACCGTAGTAAAATGTTGCGCACCGGTTTAAGCTTGAACGTGCGCCAGGAAGCTTAAAAGAGCATCCGGAACAAACAGTGTTAGCTGCTGATACAATAGGTCGAAGCAAGTTGCCCACAGGGATACAGGAAATATGGCAAGGTAACACAACATCTCTTTCCCTCTCAGGAAACTCATATGACAATACCCACTTCACCATGCTGAAAAAATGTTTGTCTAATGTGAAATCACGGCGAGCACAACTAAGACAGGTGCACTTAAGAGTAGGGATGCACCGAATGTTTGGCAACCGAAATTATTTGGCCGAAAATAGCAAAAAAAGCTCTTTCAGTTATACCAAACAATAACGTGATGCGATCAAATAGAGGCACGCACTAATGTAGCAAACATGTGGGCAGTGTGGAAGCATTTAAAACTGTCTGAAAAAGAAGCAATAATCATTTCAAGCACTGACAGCGAGAGAATGAGATCGCATGTCTTCCATGAGAAGAGAAAGGGCTGGTTGTTGCTGGTTACTGTATGATGACTGAAATCGCCAAATGGCCTTAAACCGTTAGTAAATAAACTACAGAACGTTAAGTTGTCTAATACACGCACCAATTGTATGTACTCTAACAGCGCTGCACGAGTCCAAAAGTCCAAAGCGCGAGAAAAATCTGTGCTGAAACAGCATAATGAGAATCATTCATAAATCTGCTGCTGTCAGCAAAAAGTAGTACTGAGGTCTTCTTGTGGGTTTCTGCCAACATAAAAGTCGACATTCATAAATGTTAGTATTGTAATTTTACTGTTGTTCTGTAAAATAAAATAAAAAAGTAAGACAAAAATAATGATAACAATCATTAATACATTTATTATAACATACACCTTTGTTCAGCAAGGCTGCATTTATTTGTACACACATGCCTGATTCACGAAGGGTCTTAAAATGGCCAAAGAATATTATTTTACTAACCTATTCATTTTAGGTTAAATTGTGCTTTGTTGGTAGGCTATAATGTCCAATAGAATGTTAAAATTGTTCAGTGTTAAGCAATATTTTAAATTGTTGTTCTGTAATTGATTTTTTTTTTTTTTTTTTTTTGAAAAGTAGGATAAAACCTGTAAAAAGCACATTTTGAAAAATATAAAAAAAATGGGCAAAATACAGCTGGGGAAAAAAAAACAAAAACGAAAAACCACGTTCGGTAATCGGCCTTCGGCCCAGTGTTTAATTTTGTTCCACTTCAGCTTCAGCCAAGATTTTTCATTTCAGTGCATCCCTACTTAAAAGCCTAGAGTAGAACCAGGTCTAAGTTTTAAAATCTGACAAATGTGAGCAAATGAGAATGACAAATGAGCTCCGACCCCAAAGGTGAAGGAAGGTCAGAGGATTTATAAGGAAGGGAGATAGTCTCAGCTAGCCATACCAGAACTCTAATGCGGTTAACAGGCCTCAGCCTCAAAGGACAACAGATAAAACGAGTTACAAATGGGTTTCTTCCCAGTGAATGGCCTAAGCAGCTATGACAGTCAACTTTGTTAAGACTGCACTTTTACATTTGCCCGTGAAGTTACAGTACGTCATTCCATTGGACTGATTTCACATATGCTTCAAGTTGCAATCATGCATTGGTGTTGCCACAGAATTTTAATCCAGCGCAAGTTCCCTTGATAGGGAAATTATATTTAACTGCTTTTGCGATCTCTCACAAAATATATGCATCCCCCAAGAGAACGAAAGTGTTTTGCAAGAGATTTTTTTTTCACCTTATCCCTATGGAATGTGTGTACACATTGTATTCTGAAAATCTTTTTGTCCACAAGTAATAAATACTCATTAATTCTTGACATATTCGGTGAATATGCAGTAAAAAGAAATAAATTACTTCTAAACAAGACAATATGACATGAAATAACATGACATGATTTCTGCAATAAATAAATGAGAAAATGTGCACTCTGCATAAAGCCAGCCAATCAGATTAGTGCTTGTCAAACTAAGAAATTAAAAAAAGGATTTACTTTAAAACAAATTTTATTTAGAAATTGCTAGCAAATTTCATGAATAATTACAAATAAATGGCAAGTAACATAGAACTAAACATGAAATTGTATTTTCTTGTAAAACATATTTCAATAATGTTAGTTTTATTTACCTTGATTTATTTATTTATTTATTTTCATACCATTTTTGAGCAATATAAATTAGACAGTTAATGAACAGATTGTTGCTGTGCCATCTGGTTATAGAGTAAGCTCGAATAGAGATCACTGATAAGCTAGTTAATCCTGATTACTGATGCCTAGTACAGATGAAAAAAACCTCTGACATCCATCATTAATAATTCCTAGGACAGATGGATGAAAGAGAAATCAAGGAGAAGAGACAGGCAAGAAGGATTTCTGTGGGACTGTGTGTGTGTTTTTTTTCTGTATCATCTGTCTCATCATTTATTTATTTTTTTGTGGTCTATCGTCATCAACCAGGCAAAAACCATATGTCTCTTAGAGAGAACAAAATCTCTCATGATTAAAGGAATTATGTGTGCCTGTAAACAAAGCTATCATATGTTCTGAGTTTGTATCATTAGAATAGATCTGAACAATGGTAATAGTAATGCTATTCACAACACTACTAAAAATACCCTCAAAATCCCTGGCCTAGGCAGTTTTTTTGCTGCACAATGTCACATATATTTAAAATGCAAAGGTCTCGGGTTACTGTGAGACTGACCTCATGGGACTGAAAGAGAGAGAGAAGGGGAGAGAGAGAAAGAGAGAGAGTGCAATGCACAGGTTGCTGACACATAAACATGTTCAAAGGTCAGAGCGTCACAGGATCTTACATACACAACACACAAACCTCTTAAAAGATAGTGAAAATGAACAAATGATTCATAACAGAATGCTTTTCCTGAACCAGTTTTTGAGTTTTTCTTAGACTGTGATTCAGTTGCAGTGGTTTTAATAGTGCGTTTATATGAATATTATACATTCATTGTAATTGCATTGAAAAGGGGGACCAGTGTATTATGTCCAATGTAATAAATGTCTCTTTCTGACATGATGGCAAGTAAATGGTGGCAGAATTGCCCTTATCTTGTAATGATCTTAAATTTAACACTGGTGCATCAGTGTAGCATTTTTATAATCCAAATGACTAATGGGAAGTCATTCCTTGCATCCAGTTGTTTTGTACCTAAAATAGGCTTTTTTTTCTTAGTGGAGGTTTTAATGATAATAGATCCACTCTGTAATTTAAACTCATGTTAATGTATTTATACATATAATAAGAGGAATAATGTACAGTCAGATGGTCAATGGTGCAAAGTAAAGCCAGGATTCCCATGAGAAAAGAAGTGTGCTTTATTGTATTAAATTGCATTTCAAATTGTAAAAGAATTTTTACAATTTCTTGCATAAAACAATATTAATAAAATAAATGACCATTTGTGACCCTGAACCACAAAACCAGTCATAAGGGTACATTTTTCTGAAATTGAGATTTTTGAAATAGATTTACAACTATTTGAAAACCTGAAATCTGAGGATGCAAAAAAATCTAAATATTGAGAAAATCGCCTTTAAAATTGTCCAAATGAAATTCTTAGCAATGCATATTACTAATCAGAAATTAAGTTTTGATATATTTACAGCAGGAAATTTACAAAATATCTTCACGGAACATGATCTTTACTTAATATCCTAATAATTTTAGGCATAAAAGAAAAATCAATAAATTTGACAAATACAATGTATTTTTGGGTATTGCAATGAATATACCTGTGCTATTTAAGACTGGATTTGTGGTTCAGGGTCACATTTAAAGAGAGACACTTTCATGGCTGTTTCTTAACACATACTGAGTGCACTCACTTTGTCATAATTTTAAAGTTTTACTTTAAAGTACATTTTAAATCATTGTTTTAATAATCTTTTGGTGTACTTTAAAGACTGATGTGTTGACTAACACACTAAAGCACATGTCAAGTACTTGTTGATGATTTAGCTGTAGCATGTTATGTGAAGTTAATATATTTTAAATGTACAAATTTGCAACTTATTACAAATGTGTAATCACAAATATTCAAATACATGACATACAAGTTTCAATAGAAATGACATTAAAGTATATTTTAGTTTATCATAAGAGAAATGTTCTTTCAACTTGATGTGGGATTTTTTTTATTATTTGTGACTAGGAATCTTGGAGTAAATCCTACACCACTTTTTATGGATACTGTTATTTGTTGTCCTTCTCTGAAATGGACATTTGTGGTCACTAAGAAAAGAGCTGTGTGAGGGATCTTTTAAAATCTCCTTTTGTGCTCCACTGAAAAAAGCTTTGGAATGGAATTGATATTTTGGGGCTGAACTATTCCTTTAAAAGAGGATCTAAAGCTGCTATCAGTCCTGGCAGAGAGAGAGAGAGTGTGTGTGTGTGTGTGTGTGTGTGTGTGTGTGTGTGTGTGTGTGTGTGTGTGTGTGTGTGTGTGTGTGTGTGTGTGTGTGTGTGTGTGTGTGTGTGTGTGTGTGTGTGTGTGTGTGTGTGTGTGTGTGTGTGTGTGTGTGTGTGTGTGTGTGATTATTTGTGTGCTTGTGAGAATCCCTGAGGTCCGTGTGTGTGCTGACCAGTGTTTAAATTTAGCTGCTCCAGCACGCTGTAAGTGAGCGACTGCTCCCACGTGAAGCTCAGTGCTGTGTGCATTAATCACAGGACCGTTTACCCATCAGCACACCTGTCATACTGTCAGTATATCTCCAGAAGTACCTGCACTGGAACCCAGTGAATCTACATACACATATATATATATGATCACATACCGTTTCAAAACCTAACAAGTAGCCTCGTGTGACAGCGACCTTCTAACACTGTTTCCTGACCAGGTGCGATGTCAACAATTCCCAGCGATAAACAATTTGTCTGTCTGTATTCAACAACGAAACAGCATGACACAGCACAATCACGGCCATTAGAAGATATGATGTTTAATGTGCAGTTATGAGGAGGATAAGGTATCATATCAACATTTCCCTGGCTTGATGCAATACATTCTGCAGTTGCATTATCTGTGAAGGACAAATGTGATGCTGCCCTATATTTAGGCTGCAATTCTATATCTTAAAGGCAGCATATTTGTGTTATTTACTGTTTTGGTTGTTTCTTGACAATGCTTGATGCCTTAAAATGCTGCCTAGGTAGGCAGCTCAATAGGTTTTGGAGCACAGCTATAGCTTACACACGCACACGTCTCTTTTCATGCAGGTGTCATTTGGGTTTAACCTCTCTTTTCCGACAGAGTAACATCTGCAGTAACATTTCAGCTGCAACAGTGAGTCATATTTCAGGCTTGCAGCGCTGTGATGATCTCGCAGGTATCGACTGTCACCTTCAGCACAGCCAATCAGATGCTCTTTCCTGAGAGCAGCCCAGCGCTGGAGCCAATCAGATGGAGAATCCAGTGAATGTCAGAGACACCTCTGCTTGAGTCCCTTACTGAGCAGATATTTTTGAAGGGAAAGCATTTTGGGATAAGGTTCTTTATATTATTTAAGTGTTCTTCACATTAAGAAAAAAAATGTTCTTTTAAAGGAGTAGTTAACCTCCAGAACAAACATTTACAGATAATGTACTCACCCCCTTTTTATCCAAGATGTTCTTTCTTTCTTCAGTCGTAAAGAAATTATGTTTTTTGAGGAAAACATTTCAGGATTTCTCTCTATATAATGGACTTCTATGGTGCCCTCGAGTTTGAACTTCCAGAATGCAGTTTAAATGCAGCTTCAAGGGGCTCTAAACAATCCCATCCGAAGAAGACAAACAAAACGGTAAAAGCAATCTAGGATGTTTCTGAATTTGGGAGTTTTTTGACATTCCCTAACTGTCATGAACCGGAATACACAGAGTTCATGCAGAGCTAGACAAGATGTACATTTGAGGTTAAAATGTACATAAATTGTGTGTTTTTTTTAAATAACCGACCGTTTCACTAGATAAGACCCTTCTTTCTTGGCTGAGATCGTTTAGAGCCCTTTGAAGCTGCATTTAAACTGCATTTTGGAAGTTCAAACTCGGGGCACCATTATAGAAGTCCATTATATGGAGAGAAATCCTGAAATGTTTTCCTCAAAAAACATAATTTCTTTACAACTGAAGAAAGAAAGACATGAACATCTTGGATAACAAGGGGGTGAGGACATTATCTGTAAATTTTTGTTCTGGAAGTGAACTAATCCTTTAAGAACGTTTGGTTTTTAAAAGTGTTCAGTGCATAGAATTAAATTTTTTTTGCATGCATGGTATGTCCGACAAACAACATCTGCTAAAATATTCTGTGTGCAGTTTAAAGTAAAAATAATAATAATAACAAAATAAAGAGTTAAAAATGCATTCTTTTTCATTCTGTTTTGAACACAAGAACCGATCATGTGTGAATGACTCCCCAATCATTCTGTGTTTGTGGTTTGATGAGGGATGTCGCCTGTTTTGTGACTGATCTGCCTGCAGATTCACTAAAACGTTTCACATTTAAGTGATACTTGAGTTTGAATTGCTGTGCTGGAAGAAAAAATAGAAAAAAAATGTACATACAGGCCACTGGGCATGACCAAATGCAATTAATAAAAAAAAATATTTTACATTTTCACCTGTAGAATGTAAAGATTAAATTAGGACAAATCAAAGTCTAGTAAAAACATCTGTGTAAATGTGAGGCTCAGAGAGCGGGTGGAAAATAGTCAATTACGGCTGTTTTGGGGCAGAAACCTTGAATAACTTCTTCTCTGTAGCCATGTGCACCACTGAGAAGCACATATTATATAAACATCTATTCTAATGAATAATTCATGGTGGTTCAGCATTTTCACACTAAATTATGATATGCAGGATACAGCAAATAGTAAAGTAAGCAGCTTGTACAGGAACCGGATGTTCTGACACGGTGAACATGGTTGCAGTAACTGTATTCTGTAATTTTTGTAAAGCTGTTTACAGTATATATATATATAT
>NC_133381.1:40636443-40668285 GCF_049309525.1 Garra rufa
TAAAATACACAATCAAAAACTGGATTTGTATATTTATCACCAATAAATCAATTTGTTTAAATTTCATACATTTTAACTGAACTTTTCTTGTTCCATATCTAGCCATATTTAAACCATGGCCACACTTTTTAACTGAATAAATGTAATTGTTTTCACAAATGTGTTTTTAAATTATTTGTTTAAACGATTTTAAATGATTTTAAGCATGAATAATTTTTATGACTATTGTTTTTTTTTTTGTGTGTGTGTAGAAAATCTAATCTGTTTCATTTATACCTAACATCGCATTTATTAGTTTATACTTAAGTTAGCACTGTGTACTCCAAATGTTTGGTCATTTTAAAGCATATGTTTTTGAGTGTAATAGCTTCACATTGATACATCTTCATAATTACTCTGTACTGAAATGTGCTAATCAAACGGACACAAATGGTCAAGGATTTTGATAAAAATAAACTTGGGGTTTCTAGTATTTGGATTATTCAGAAGAATCTTCTCCAAACAGACTTTAACACATTTTATCCCTAAAGGCCAAGAATAAACTGTGCAGTGCATGCATTTCTGTACATATATGTAACGCCACGCCAGCAGAGGGAGCCCTTACCCTCACTGACTGTTGCTGCTCCTTCTGCTGCCTCGTTGGTTACTTCCTGTTTGGTGGCCATTTAAGGAGGCCTACACCAAACAGGCCCTGCAAAGTATTGTTGTGCTGTGTGGACTCTACTAAGCGTTTTCCTTGCCTTGTTTTGTTATTTTCATGGTTTTATTTCATAGTCATAGTTTTGTTTCTTTGTCATAGTCACAGTTATTTTGCCATTGCCATAGTTTGTCCTTGTTTCATAGTTTTTTTTTATTTGTTACTTTGGACTGCCCACTTGGAGTTTGACCCACTCCTGTATTATTGGATTACGCTTCTGTCTTGCCCTGGATGTTCCTGTTTGCTGGTGTTTTGACCCTGCCTGTCTTGACTACGATCTGTTGAATAAAGCTAGCGTTTGGATCTTACACGCTTCCTTGAGTCCGCGTTACAATATAAGTGCATAATGTATAAGCAAAATTATGCTATTGAATATAAGGTGTCTGTTATAATCTATTTCATATCTATTCATTCGTATTATTCAAGCGATGCCATAGAAGAACCTTATCTGCCACAAAGAATCTTTTGTGAAACAGAAACGTTCGTCACATGTTAAAGGTTCTTTATGGAACCATTTAGACAAAAAAGGTTCTATGGCATCTTTATTTTTAAGATTGTAGTGGTTCTCATGTTGTTTAAGCAGCAGTGTGATTAACCTGCGATTTTAACATTATCTCTGTTAGAATTACAGCCTTGTATTGTATTTGAAGTCCAGAGGAGGCTGAGGTTAGGAGGAACAAGATTCACTGTGACTGATGGCTGAAGACGCACAGCTTTCAAAATTTATGCCTCATAGCTTGGCCTTTCAATCCTGAGGCCTGATGAAAATCTAGGATCAATGTACAAATGTCAAGTAAAGAGCAGGCAGAGGTGGATTCATCACACTCCGTTAGCCGCACTGTGTTGGGTTCAGACGCCACGGACACCATTAATTGTGGTCACAGACAGAGGCCTCTTTCAATCATGTCTTGAAGCCAGGCTAAAGTAACACCCTTAGTAAACAGCAACCAAAACAACATGCTGAAAATAACACACATGCTGCTTATTCCACGTGGATCATTTGTTTGTCTGTTCAATCATGCCTGTGCCACAAGAGCATTTTATGTAACTATTTGAAGCTACACCATACAAACAGACTTGGTTGCTTGTGCAAAATGCATAAACTGAATGCGCAATACTTTAGTGCACTGTGTCACTTTGAATAGTAGTGTCTGACAAATGCAAAAATGTAAATAATAAATCCCTTTGCATTAGGAAAATGGATTTCCTTGGGCAATATTCTCAAGGTGGTGTAGTAAAGTTAGTAAAACAATGTGCAAACTACCTAAGGCTGATTACACAAAGAATAGATGCAAATTAAACTACTCCAGACTGAAAAAAAATTATATTGCATCTACAACAGTTCTATATGGAAATGATGATGTTACACAAATGATCCCAAGTGTCACTAGCTCTCAATAGCTCTAAAATGATCCTCCAGAACATGCTAATATCTATTGAAATTGTTCCTGCAAAATTTGGTAAATATGAACGCATATTAAGACTAATACAAGATGGATTTGTCTGGCTTTGCCCTTGCTAAGATATTTAAAAAAGCAATGTGACAAACAAGGAAGGCCTTTATTTATGAAAGCATTGAGTGTGGTAAAAGAGTTGAAGGTGGATATTTTGCAAATATATCTATAATATTTTGTGACCCTGGACCACAAAACCAGTCTTAAGTAGCATGTAGCAATAGCCAAAAATACATTGTATGCGTCAAAATTTTCTAATTTTCTTTTATGCCAAAAATCATTAGGATATTAAGTAAAGAAATTTTGTAAACTTCCTACCGTAAATATATCAAAACTTAATTTTTTATTAATAATATGCATTGCTAAGAACTTCATTAAGACAACTTTTAGGGTGATTTCCTCTATATTTTGTTGTTTTTTTGCACCCTCAGATTCCAGATTTTCAAATAGTTGTATCTCAGTTAAATATTGTTCTATCCTAACAAACCATACATTAATGGAAAGATTATCTATTCAGTTTTCAGATGAAAAATTGGACCCTTATGACTGGTTTTGTGGTCCAGGGTCACATTTCTGAATGAATTCACTTCCATGCCATGCCTCTGTCTGAAGACGCAACAAAGTTTGTGTCATAAGTGAATACAAATTATTCAATAGATTAACTGATATACTAAGAGACTTCAGAGAAGCGACTGGAGATGAAGTCATACCATTCAGTTATAAATAGATATCCATTAAATTATACATTATGTAGATATATCAAAGGATGAAGAAGGTGGAGTTTTGATTAGCAATACATTTATAAGAACATGAGTTCTTCACTTCAAAGGAGTAAATGAGTCTGTTTAATGTAGTTCCATTAGTCTATCATTATATCTGCCCACTACTGTACTACTACAATATTCAATAGAGTTAAATCTTAGCTTGGGTCTATCTATTTGAGACCTATGCAAGTTTGTATTTATGTCTGTTTGCATGGACAGATGAGATCCCAGTATGTTTGGCTTTAATTACTGGCTATCATTTAATAAGCAAAAACCTCAAAGCTAATGAGCGTTCCCACCTTCTAATCAACGACAGCCTGGAGAAAGATCAAAGACTGTGTGTGCAGCGCAAGGATTCTTGAAGAACATGAAACCCAATTAGGGCAGTGAACGCAACACAAACACCTGGCCTGAAATCTCATTACACAGTCATACACACATTCACATGCACACTGCAGAGAATCCCTTGATATCATGTAACCACCTCAAAGAAAATCGCAAAAACAAAGCAAAGTTTGAAGCCTTGTTCCAAAACCTAATGGGCTGGCTACCTAGACATCATTATGGACACTATAAATGGAAAACCTGGGCATCACAGATCCTACCTATCAGGTTTCTTACACAGTCAAGAGAAGGTTTGGTCTATGGTCCTCTGCTATTCTTTGTATATACTGTGGATATAGAATGCTAATAGAAAATTGCTATAGGTGTATATGTGTAAATTGTACATATCTACTATAAACAGAAGGCATAGGATCCTAAGGCATTGAATGTGTCAGATAATGCAATCTCAGAATGTAAAAATTGTGAATGAGAATTGAATAAAAATGTCACTCTCTATTAAAAACAATTGTGAAAGTGAATTTCTCATGCACTTCACATTAGACATTAGGAGTGCTATTTCATGACATTCAAGTGACTGCTAACTGATTTGCCCATAAGGAGTGTTCCGAATCAATCTGTTTGTATATGCTGCCTAAGAAGTAATGCATCTTATTGGGATTTGGAAGAGAACTGACAGGTTCGTAAGTAGTGTAAGTTACAGTAGTGTAAGCTGTGGTCAAGTTAAAATGGACAGCCATGCGAAGTGAAATTGCTGTCGCTGAAACAAGCATCTTAGAGGTTAAGCCCACCACTGCTAATATGTGACATCCATGTGACTTAATGGTCTGCTATGACATTCCCCAGAGAGGGAGGTTGATTCTATAAGAGATTAAAAAATGCTGACTTGTGAAAATGTCTTTTTCTATTACTCAGAATCCATCAAAATGGTCATATAAGCGCACACATTCTACTGCTGGTCACACATTAAAGGGACAGTTCACCCAAAAATGAAAATTTGATGTTTATCTGCTAACCCCCAGGGCATCCAAGATGTAGGTGACTTTGTTTCTTCAGTAGAACACAAACTAAGATTCTTAACTCAAACCGTTGCAGTCTGTCAGTCATATAATAGCAGTCAATGGGCTCCACGGCTTTGAGAGTAAAAAAAAACATACACAGACAAAACCAAATAAAACCCTGTAGCTTGTGAAAAGTCAACACTCTTTTAGTTTTTAATCAGTTGCAACAATCAGGATAAGCACAAGTAATTACCATTTTGAGTGGCCGTCGTACCCACAATTTCTGCACTATGTATGGTGTAAACAATAAGTGACATATACTCAGGACAGTTGGACATTGCAGTGGATCAGAGGTCAAAAAAATATATAAATACTGTTCAGTTTCTTCCACAGGTCAATTATTTAGTTACTTAACACCTCAACGTCTCATCACAAGCTGCAGGGTTTAATTTGGTTTTGTCTGTGTATGTTTTTTTTTTTTTTTTTTACCAAGATTTGGTGCCCGCATTGACTGTCATTATATGACTGACAGACTGCAACGATTTGAGTTAAAAAATCTTTGTTTGTGTTCTACTGAAGAAACAACATTTTGAATGCCCTGGGGGTAAGCAGATAAACATCAAATTTTCATTTTTGGATGAACTATCCCTTTAAGTGTTGTCTGCCTGTCACAAGCCCAACACTAATACAAAAACCAAAGCACTGTTCGCAACAGTTCAGGCTTAAGACTTATTTACACCATGAGTATTGGAGTTTTACAAAAAGGTACCATTTCATTCTTTGTATTTTAATTTTCATATTTAATTCAGTGTTACATGCTTTCTTTGTAATTGTGAAATTCATTGTATGCTATGATGAGTGGAAATGAAGACACAAATATGATTACAGTATAGAACTAAAGCATACATGAAAAATATGGGTTACTTTGGCTAAGGTCATTAGTCAAGCTAAGGTCAAAACTTTTTTTAATGCAAAATTGGATGTGAAGTATCTGCTTATATTTGGAAGATAATGCAATTACCCTATAAACAGTGGAGCTCATTTTTGAAATTGAAAATATGTTTAGTTTCGACTTTTGTATACCAAAATAAGGAATTAATGGAATAGCCTACATTATTAAACATTATTAATCAGTCAAAACTAGATTATTGCTGGATTGGATACTATATATAGTAGTCATTAAGTTTTTTCATTGTAAAGTATTTTCCTTATGGTTTTTACTTTACTTTACCTTAATGTTTTAGATTAACATACATGGAGGGTAAAATCTATTTTGAAATGTTTTTAAAAATATATATTTATATCTTTAAAATATTAAAAAAAATTTGTTCTGATCAAAGCTACTAATAAGCCATTTGTTTAAGGCAACACTACAACGATCAGTGCATATTCACTGAATTGTTATCATTGATTAAGTCCCAGACGGTTAAGCACTGGGCTTTTCTATCAAGAATGTGATTCTGAAAATGATTGAGTCAGACAACAGTGGCAATAACTGCTTTGTATTTTCTACTATGCAAGTTATTCTTATCATCAATTCCATGCTTCACACCACACTTAACTTGTCATAATCTAGGTACATAAATAACCAATTACAATAATTAATTATCAGACATGGGTAATGTCATGTAAAAATGACCAAATTAGGTGGCAGACTTCACCAAAAACTGCGTATATTCTTTATTTAAAATAAAAGAGCCAACTGTTTATTGGTAAAGTAACTGTATCTGTCGTTACGCCCTGGAAAAACTGAAACCTAAAAATGATTTAACATCACTGAATCGGCCTAAATACATTCATTTTATTGGTTAACCCAGGTAAAAAAAAAGTGCACTAAAATACACTTTATTTAAGTATACTTAGTACACTTTTCAGTAATGTACTAAAAGTATACTTACTGTAATTAAAGTGTATTTTTACAAATTTTGGGAAAATGTACTTCTACTACAATACATTACTAATAGATTTTTAATAAAATCAATTTAATGTAAACTTAAAATTGCCACATTCAAAATCAATTTAAGTGTTAGTGCTAAAAATGCATTCATATTAAGTGTACTTAAGTACAAATTTTGAGAAAATGTACTTCTACTACAATACATTATATTTTTTATATATTAACTTATTTTAAATTTAGGATTAGTATGTAAACAGTCTACTAAAAATCAACTAATGTTTAAAGCATTTAAAGCACACTTTTAAAAAACACTAATAAAACTCTTTTTTATGTTTTTTTTTCTGTTGTATACTTTATTTTAGTACACTAAAAATGTATTTAAGTATTACTGGTGTTTAGTATACTTTTTTCAAGTGTACTAAAGTCCTACTGAAGTATAAACATATTTTTAATTAGTATATTTATAGCGTATAACCATCACACTTTTATTTAACACAAAAAATAACAATGTACTAAAAATTTATTTGCGGGTATTTAAGTGTATTTTCATTGCATTTAAGTATTTTTTTTCACCTGGGAAATCAAGTAGAATTTTTTAAGTAAACAATTACATGAGACCATGTTTAACAGTATAGATCAGTCTGAAATACTGACCACAAATCTTAGCTCTGCTGCTTTGGAGAAAGCTTCTGGAAGTATATTCTTCTCTCTTGCCAATATGCATCCCACTCAGTTGTTTGAGGACTGAACAGTATAAGAACACATCCTGGCAATATTTATTTATTTTTTGGAAATGACAGCTCAACAGGCTAAAGGAGAAACCATCCAGCCAGATGGCAGGAGCCACTGACAAAAGCCCTGCGGAAAACATGCACATACACTCTCAGGGAGCCTGGGACACAAACTGGCACTTTGGCCTTATTAGTCACCATCAGCGCTGCTCCACATGCAGAAAGACCACCTGGAGCGCAAAAGCAATGCTGAACATCCCACCGGAAGAGGCTGAGTCATGGCAAGAAGACAGATCAACAACTTATAGACAAAAAAAAAAGACCAGCTTGAATGAAGCATTTCAGATATTTAAAATATTACAGTATTTTCAGTAGATGTTGCCATTTTTGCCCTGGGTGCAATTGTATTCAAAAACATTCCAGGTGCTTCTGATTTTACTCTTTAAATGTTGCAAGCAAGACATCTTTCTTTAATCAAACTTAAAACAAAGTGACAAAGGGAGTCAACTAGTCAGGTTGCTGATGTTAAAGTAAAGCTGGTATGATAGTTTCTCGCTACAAGTCAAGATGTGAAAAGGTCATTTTATATTAATGTCTACCATGCCTAAATGCTTATTGTTTATTCTTTTCATTTGCTTGATATGTTGATTTTGTACATTCTCATATGCATTTTGTGTGAGGGGGAATTAGTGGACTTTTGTTGGCTGCTAAGGACTTTTATTCTGATGGACCTGTCTATAAGAGGGGAAAGGTGGCCATTTTGAAATGGAGTGTATGTTTGGTGAGGTGGCATGCCTTTGTTAACTTGACTTCAGAGAAATGGTCAGAAATGATCTCTTAGAATATAGACTTAGGAGCTGTTTTATAAGTGCACTCTTTGTTCTGGAATACTGAGAATACTCTGAGGACCTTTTTGCAGCTGGAGGATAAGATGTTTTTGTGCGGCCTTAAACCAGTGGATTATACTTTTTCCTCTTTTTGGGGACATTTGATTCTTCCATTTGGATTTTGGTTTGCTGTCTACCCCAAAGCAGGACTGAGTCAACAGAATGATGAGTATTACCTTTACCGTTACTTTTTGTTTCTATGGACTAAGGGACTTGTGTGTTGCAGCCAACAAGCCTATTCATGTTTCATGCTTTGGACTATTTTGTTTGAGTTTATAAAAGTTAACAGTTTTGGTTGTGTTTGGTTTTACTGTAAAACAAACAAGTAAAAGGGAACAATACAGTCAAACTCTCCCTGTGATAACAATTCAACCCTTTTATAAAGAGTTGCAGTTGTTATAATGTACCTTAAAATGCAGATTATTATAGCTGTAATGCTAAAATATACTAAAAATAAAGTTAGAAGAAGAAAAAAATTGTAAAATTACAATGAGTCAGACAGTTCACAAGTCATAAACATTGACATTAACACATGGGAACAATCCGTAAAGGATGTTTTTTTTTTTTTTTTTTTTTTTTTTTTTTTTTTTAGTTATTTTTGGATGCATGCCACATTACTTGTATTGAAACAAGAGTCCATTTGGCTTGAATCTGGTTTTCAAATAAAGCCATATAATACACACTTAAGATGAAATCAACAAATGCACATCATGGGTGAAGCCTGGTTGTGTGTATTATATAGATGTTTACAGATAAAATAAACCAGATATTCTGTATCAGTTTTCATGACCATGGTCTATATGAATACTGACCGAAAACATATTTTAACCTTAAAAAAAAAATTGTGTCAAATATAGTCTAGAGTAGTCCACAATGATCCTCAAAGTCTCAATGGCCCATGCTTAAAAATAGCATGGAAGTGAAAAATGAACAAAGGTCAATGTCAGCAAAATACTTATCTTATCCAACACTTTTGGCTTTTTTTTTTAGATCACTGCCTGATTTTCAGAAATGAATGAAAGTATTAAATTGCCATCCAGGATACTTATTATCTGACTTATATGACCATAACAAGCCCTTTTACCATAGTTAAAGGAATTTAACAATTTGTGTCTGATAATAAGCTTTAAAGCTTGAAGGACAAAATAGCAGACAGCAACAGTGCAGCAATTTGATTGACTAATTAAGCTGTCAATCATTTCTTTGAGATGAGGTCAGCTGATAATCAATCAATACGATTTTCTAATGTTCTCAAGATCACCTTCCATCCTGTCAGTCTTTTTTAAATCCATGTAACTAACAAAAGTTAATTCTCTCAATGGCATCATCCTCCAGGAAGGAGGATATTTATACTGGAGAAATAATTATGAAAATTAACTTTAAAATGAACTTCAACTGACCAATGGCAACAACACTGTTTTTAACCCCATCGGACCTGCAATTTTGTGTAACTGTAGTTACGTTATATGCACTTTCTATAGTAATAACATCAATTAATAGTTCTAAAAGTAGTCATAATTACAAGTAACTAAACCTACAGTAAGTACATGTCGTTATTTAATATTACTCAGTACTCAGTCGTGTATGTCTAAATACACTATATAACAAATTTCCTTAATTTCAGCTTCAATTTAAGTGGTTTTGTCAGGTTTCATCCTGTTAGGCATTAAAAACATGCTCTTGCCATGGCAACTTAAAGTAATTAATGTAATCCCACCGGTCACAATTGTGACTGTAAAAAAGTTTTTCATTGATAAAGCTCTAAAAACCTTACTGACTGATGTTTTAGTGCACTTCCTGCAAATATGGAAAAAAAAAAGGGTCTCAAATAAATATGTGCAGTTTCACATTAGTGCATTTTGTCACATGACCAGAGCAGTTTATTTCCTGTTTGCACCTTGAGAAGATAATGGCTGCATCAGAGCTACAAAATGAAATGCTTGTAAAGTATGTTGACATAAAGATATGACAGATTTTTGGTACAAATTCTCTTTAAGGTGTTTAGTATCAATATATGAATTCACATATATTCAGTTTTGTTGAGTGTGTTTGTAGAATGAGTAAACATGTTGATGGTCGCAATAGTGACTGGTGGAATAACTGTGAACTTGGGTATACAATATAAATCCAATTGCAGTTTGTGAAAATTACACTAAAATGTTGCAATCACAATATACTGCACTAAATTAAAAATTCAAGTGTTACAAAAAATGTACAATATTGAGGTTGTGATACTGGTAGCACTAAAATAAAAATTTGATGTTATAATTTACAAATTTTTTAACAATTTTAAGATACGCTGATGGCTGTTTTTTTTTTTTTTTTTTTTTGGTCTTTTATCTCAGTCTCCCTATCAATGTTGTGTAAGTTTATTTTAAAGCATAATAGTAACCCTAGAATGTGATCAATGAGTTTAAAATAGCTGGGCTAAGATATATAACCGTTTTTATGATTGCAGAAATATGTTTTAATTGTGACCCACTTTGTGAACACTTTTCCAAAAAAAAAAAAAAGTAAAAAAAAATAAAAATAAAAATAAAGTATTATTTTAAAGGGTTACTAATGACATATCATGTGGATAATTTCATGTCTGGGAAAAAATTGTGATTAAACCGGTTAATGTTTGGTCAGCTTGATTTACTGAAGTGGCCACATACAATTTTTTCCTCTAAACTGCTTAAAGTTGCCTGCACAGTCTGTTTTAATAGGGCTCATTCTCTCACCTTCCATTTTAATCATAGCATGTCAAAATATGTGGGATTATGGGATTTTAATTGTTTTCATAAGTATAATAGCAGTTTTCCGAGGCATGGTGATGACAGTGTTTGCTTTGCAATAGTCACAGGAAGAGCAAGCGTGCAAGGATTATTACTTTAAATCCAGTCCGGGTTTGTGTTCTGGGACTCCAGTGGGATGATAACACATATACTTGGCTTTGTCATTTTCAGCTCTTTCAGTGTGCAATAGTTGATTAATGTTCCCGCTCTGCATGCCCACCATCCCCCTCCGGCCTGCACTGCCTACTACAGCCTGCCTTTGATTAATGGCTGACTCAGGTATTCCAGGGATGGGCTTGCAAATTACCTCACACTACTTCGGGAAAGAAAAGCAGGTTACATCCTGAGAGGCTGAGGTGAAACATGTACAATTTCTCTATTTTTAGTTATGCATAAGAGCTCAGCACCTCGGTGTGAAAGCGCACAAACCTTTTCCACACATACAGATTTAGATGCGCGAGGCCTGTGAGATGGGTATTTTGCACTCTAGCCCTCAAGTGTTGCCGTTGTTTCTTCTCAAGCCTTTCACACAGAATACTGTCTGATTTGTTTGTGTGTGTCAGCGCTGTCTGAGCTATTTCAGGTGTGGCAGCTTTAGGCGAATCGATACTCCGAAAGCGAGGAAGACAGTAGCATTCACCTTTCTCTGCAGTGCGGAGGAAAAAGCTATGGTTCTTTAGCATTGCATAGATAATGAATGGAAGTTGTAAACCTAGTTTATATGATTGCAATTAAAAATATCTTAAATATGCTTTTCTAAACATGCCAACTTGGGTAAAGAATTCAGAATTTTCATACAGTGAAAGTCACCTGAATAAACACCATTACTGGAGCTTTAAATATTGCAAATAATTCTAACTAGTGCCGGGGAAAGTTACTTTTAAAAATAATGCATTACAATATTGAGTTATTCCCTAAAAAGGTAACTAATTACATTTTTATATAAAAGTAATGTGTTACGTTACTTTTGCATTACTTTTTAAATCTGGGCAGGGCTTGCTTGTTTGTTTTTAATATTAAAAGTTCTATGTTTTGCAAATGTAAAAGCCTTTTCACACCAAAAGCCACAGGCTTAGAGAAAAGTAAATTGACGTCTGTAAAGTAGACCGCAGAAGAAAAAATGTCAACTCTTTAGCAATAAAAAAGGAAAACAAATATTAGATTATCTTGAGTAATTTTTGCTTATTAGTATGGATGAATTGGATCATCGAAGGTCGGCAGCAAAGACATCAGTTAATAAAATGGGGTTAATTACATAAAGGATATTTGTATTATTTAACATATTTAATTAATGCAGGTTTGCATTGAATATTACCATTTTTAAAAGTAATACGTTACTTTACTAGTTACTTGGAAAAAGTAGTAATTTTATATAACTTGCGTTACTTGTAATGCGTTACCAGCAAATGCTGATTCTAACATATCAGGTCAAAATTATGAGGTTCATATATAGTTAATTTACTGGTTGTAATTTGCACTTTTTGGTCTTTGGTATAGCATTTTTGATTTTAAGTGGATATTTAAAGTTGTTGTTAAAATTATTTCAGGGCAAATTCCTCAAAGAATAAAAAAATGGGATGAAGTGGAAGAGGCGGTATGTGTTTAGTGAAAGTGATTGCAATTATTTTGGCAAGTCCATTCAGTGATACTACACTCTTAAAAATAAAGGTGCTTTAAATGGTTCTTCACAGTGATGTCATAGAAGAACCATTTTTGGTTCCACACAGAACAATTCATTAAGAGGTTCTTTAAAGAACCATCTCTTTCTTACCTTTTAATAATTTAAAGACCCTTCTTTTGCCACAAAGAACCTTAAATGCTCTTCAGATGTTAAAGGTTCTTCATGGAACCATTTAGACAAAAAAGGTTCTTATATGGCATCGTGAAGCACCTTTATTTTTAAGAGTGTAGCGGTGCGGATGCACACTGCAGCTTCAAGATTAAAATGAAAAAATGCTGAATGACAAATCCATAGCAGTATACAGTGTCCAGATTTCCTGCTGTACACCATAAAACCACAGGGTTTCCACAAAGCCTGCAGATTTCCTGTCACCGTAATGTATTATCATGCTGCTTGTTGCTATTTTAGGAAGGACTGTATCATGTTCATACGTTACGTTTATCTGACTGTGTCTGCTCCCCTGTGAACCTCATGTTCATTAGATCATGTCTGATCCCAAGAATAACTAAGACTAATAATATGTGACCTTTCTGTTCAAAGATAAGACCTCTGAGAAAACAGTAAAAGAAAGACCAGGACTAAAATCCATAAGTCAAGGTTTCCAAACTTTCTGATGCCATGAACCATAAATAAGATGATTTCTTTGCAAGGAACCACTTTCTAAAATATCAAGTAGAAAAATATAGAAATAGCCAAGAGTTATAATCTATATCACTTTTCGCAATTGGTTAATCTGGATAGCTGTAATAGTAAAAACAGTAAAAGATTTAGAGATTGCTGCACATGTAATGCTCATTTCATATGTAAAGATGTCAGCCAATCAGATCAGTGGTTAACATTTTTTTTTTTTTCACAGCAGACACGCCCCTTCAAAAAGAGTGATTAAATTCAAGGACTAAAATCAAGGTTGAAAATTAACTTATTTCTAAATTGACAAATTGTGCAGTTCCCCTCTAAATAAAATAATCAATGAATTATAATGTCTAAATAAAACCATAATGAAAAATGAAACCATCCATAACTGCCAACTATTAAATTCAGGAAATGTGTTTTTAAAAGAATTGCGAAAAGTGGTTTAAATAGGCCCGCATGTTATAAAGATCAAAAAAGTCACTGAAGAAATTCATTTTGTAACCAAATCATTTGCCATTCCTCCATAATACTGTGGTTTCAAATTGATGAAAGTGTGATTATCCTTTTTTTCTGTCCTTTACTTATCCTTTACTGTTCTGGGGTGCAGCTCCCAATGATGCTTTTGCGAAATATAAATATCAGTATCATAAGGCAAAAGGAAAAAAATAAGCATGCACTCTGTAAGTTCTCAAGATCACCAGACACAAAACTGGGGCAAACTGGAATGACAGATTTTGTGAAATGATTGTTTCCATATGGACAGTTATCACAAACTAACTATAATTTAAAGGTCCCATATTGTCAAAATCGAAATTTCCTGACTCTTTTCATGATAATTGAGGTCTAGGGTCTATGTAACTATACCATATGAGTTTCAAAACAGTCAATCTACAGTAAACTGCACACAGCCTGCTTAAAGTAGCTGTTCATTTTCACAAGCCACTGTGACTTCCGCAAAGATGTGACGTCCGATCTACTCAGTCACCGCCTTCAGTCACCACCCCGAGCACCAATCACATCCCACCCTCCTTTTGTCAAACCCAGACAATATCGTGTCCATAACATTGCTAAGCAACAACAACACGAAAACAAGTCGAGAAAACCCTGTTCAGTCAATAGATGTCGAAACTACATCATTCCACAGGCTTCAGAACAACGTGAATATAAGAGACCAGTGGCAGTCAACTTCAGCCTCTTTCACACAGCGATTCCGGTAAATACACGGATAATGTTTCCCATGATTTGTTCCGGAGTTGTTTGATTTGGTTCATTTACAGTTGTTTTCCGGAATCTGTGCGTGCTTTACACACAACCCATAAAGACATGTGACGTTTGGATGTGAGATGTAATGCGACTCGTACGTTTCACTAAACTGAAACTAACCTGAACAAACTGTGCTTCAGCGCTGATAGTGAGGAGCTGGCTCTGCCCGATCGCTGCTTCATTCCACTTTGCACGTATTTTTTCGTTGTGAAGAGTCGCATGATAACGTGCATCATCACTACAACACTGCCTTTATGGTTCTGGCTTTTGTTCACACAGCGCTCGTTCCCGTAATTTTCCAGAATCAGCGCGCATTGTGAAAGGGGCTTTACTAAAGCAACAGTTATGTAGCTTACTGCATTCGGTGTTTGAAAAAGAAAAAACATTAATGATCATTTGAAATATCCTGTTGAGTATCAGCAGGCTAGGCTCTCTCTCTATGGCTCTGGGCTCTGCTAAAGCATACATGACCGTAGTTAACTGTGATTGGCCTGGCTGTGCGTCACTCAGAAAACAACAGGCCAATCAGAAGAGAGGCTCATGAATATTAATTAGATGGACCAAAATCGACCTGTTTTTGACAGCTCCTAAAAAAGGAGCTGTAAAAATATTTTGGCACTTATACCGCAAAAATATATATTCTTAAGGACATCAACAACTAAAATAAACCTCCAGAAATGTGTTCAATATGGGACCTTTAAATCCATGGATTACACACACTTTTACAGCATCTCACCTTCGACAATCAACACCTCACACTCTTCCCTCTTCATGTCTATAGGCCTATTCACAGCTATATGAGAAACAAATTGCAGACAAGGTGAAATTCAGTCAGAGACCGAAATGAACATTCACTGGGCTAAATGAAAACCAAATTCACTGCTGTACAATGCTAACAGACCAATAATAATACCTCACAACTGAAACGGTTATTTCCTTCACTATGACTCACTGTTTTGACATGCTGCTACTTGCCCTCAAAGATCTACACTACACAGATCTATAGAAAAGTCACGTCATAATCCTTGGACCTTAGCCACGTTTATACTAGCAACTTCCCTTTGAACGGGAACAAAAATTGAGAGCATTAAAAAAACCAGAGCCAATCACCACCTGCTCAGTTTCTTCCCCCAGGCCACATCTATCATGAACAAGGACGCTTCTGTCATCTCTGTCTGAGAGCTCATCCCACTCACATGCTCTGAACATCATTCCCTTCATACCTGCAACACTGTCCAGTGTGCCATCTGTAGTATGACATATCTCACACTGTTTATTGTTGCACTAGTTTTGAATAGCAATTGGGCTGTCTTTGTTTCACTGACTTGGCAACCTGTCAGCATGTCTGCCCTGGGTTGTTTCGCCAAGTGTATAGTGTAAATGCAAATATTAGTTATGGATAAGTTTTAAAAGAAGATTGAATTGGGCTTGGAGAGAATTGGGCAGTGCAAATGTGGCCTAAGAGGAACAAGGGGCTATAAGGGCTCAAAAGTCTGGAGATGAGTTGTTCCATCAAGTTACAAACTACAAAGTTTACGCACTGCTAGTGTTACCTAGGAAATTAAAATAAAAGATAAATTGTGTTTTCAAGCAAACGCACATTTCACGTGTCGTGCTTTCCCAAATGCAAACAGCACAAACACAGCTCTTACATGTCTATAAATGTGAATGCATGTCTCAACAGTTAGAAATAGACTACTTTCAATTAAGGTTTCAATATATAGGGAACACTTTTTCCTCGAAGTTTAGCTAATCTGTTGAGAAAGTTTGCCGTATTGAATGAAACCCAAACATTATCAAATTTCACCTTCTTGTATCCTCTTGTTAAAACATTGCCAATGTTTACACTTGTTATGCCATTTCAAGATAAATCTTTTGGTATGAATGTAAAAACCGAACAAAGCGTTTAGTTGCTTATTAGCAGTGTTGGGGAAAGTTACTTTTAAAAGTAATGCATTACAATATTGAGTTACTCTCTAAAAAAGTACCTAATTATGTTACTTTGTTAGTATTTATGGAAAGTATTGCGTTACGTAACTTTTGCGTTACTTTTTAAATCTGGGCAGGGCTTGCTTGCTTGTTTTTAATATAAAAAGTTCTGTTTTTCAGCAATAAATAAAGGAAAACAAGTGTTATATTATCTTGAGAAATTTTTGCTTATTAGTATGGATGAATTGGATCATCGAAGGTCGGCAGCAAAGACATCGGTTAATAAAATGGGATTAAATTAAAGTATATTTGTATTATTTAACATATTTAATTATTGCAGGTTTACGTTGAATTTCACTGTTTTTATTCATTTTGAGGAATACTGTATCTGTTTTAGTGAGTAAGATTATTTTTTCGCATGTTCACATTTATTCTAGAACTAAAGTAACATCTTACAATTTCTTTCAACATGGGGACAGGAGAGCTTTTAATAAATAAATGGGTGGGGGGGGGGGGGGGGGAGTAACTGGCGTTACTTTTTTGAAAAAGTAACTCAAATATTTTCTTGTCAGCTAAAAACTAATGCGTTACTTTAGTTACTTGGAAGAAGCAATGTTATTACGTAACTTCTTGCGTTACTTGTAATGCATTACCCCCAACACTGCTTATTAGCATGCATGTTACTGAATATTAGCCATTTATTAGTACTAATTAAGCACATATTGGTGCCTTATTTTACATGACATTATTCTACATCCCTAACTCCATACCATACTAACTATTAATGAACAACAAATTAGGAATTTATTGAGGGAAAAGTTGTAGTTAATAGTGAATAATTGTTCCCTATTCTAAAGTGTTACCAAAGTTGTTGTTTTTTTTTTTTTTTTTTGTTTTGTTTATACCTTCAGATATGCCTTAGATTATTATTGTATATTATGTAATATCAAAGTTATCAATTAAAAATCAAAATTTTACGCTTTTACAAGCAATGCAAACTTGTTCCATTTGATACCTTCTTTAACCTTGTGCTGTCAAAGTCAAGTCATATGTAAAAGATTAGTCATAATTCAGTTTACTGCCCTGTAGATAACTATGTCCTTGTACTTTCATAATGGTCCCTTAAGGTCCTTTTTTATAAACCTTCTAATGTAGTTGAATTTCTGTGCCCCAGGTGGTGTGAAATGAAGGGACCTCAGTTGCCCCTTAATTCCAGCTACTTCCCACAGTTATTGCATTAGAAATGCAGCAGCAGGCACACTATGGCCTTCTCTTTGTATCTACTGTACAGTAGCATGTTAGAGTAAGCTGTGTCTCCTCTGCGACCTTGAGGAATTGATGTGTCGGTGTGCCGCAGCAGGGCAGAAACTCATAAATAAGAATGAAGGATAGCCCAAGGGGCCCTGAGGGTGTACCATCAAGAGTGGAAACTCAGGCCTCAATGAAGACACTAAGCCTGTACCTCCTTGCCCACCTGAAGATTAATTACAACCACCAACACTGCCTTACCAACTGACCCCTCAATAAGACCTTGCCCTAGAATCCCTTTCCCAAGCCTTTCTGCCTTACTTTATCATGCATTTTAACTACTTTCCCAGGATTAAAAAAAAAAAAAAACTAATTTTAGCAGTTTAAACAATTGATTATAATGACAAATCTTAAAACTGGAGCAATTATATATTTTAAGAGGTTTCATTCTTATGTCAGAGGTTTTTAGGGACCATGATGGGACATTGCATAATTTAGATATTTAATACAGCAATAAAGGCTTTTTATACTAAGTGCAAATAGCAATTGATGCTATTTACACAAAGTAAAAAAAAAAAAAAAAACATTTTCTTAGCATGTGATTGCTATTTAAACTAAGTGCAAATAGCAATGGTTTCTATTTACACCATGTTAAAATGGCAGGATTTTCTGCTATTCATAATTCTTATTGCAAATAGACACAATTATCTGCACCTCAGAATTGTAGTACATTAAAACCGTATGCTGTAATTACGTATTGAGTGTAAATTATAGTTTTAATTCAATTTATTAAATGGATGATGCCTTATTGTGACAATAAGACCACCTACCCTTTTTTTTTTTTTTTACTTTTCGATTATTTAATTCATTTTTATTGAAAATGACTGCCGTTCCGAAATGATATGAGATTTGAAAATGGAGGAATAAAAGCTTTCCAGAAGGAGGAATCGAACCCTGGTTGATTCGTGTCAAAAAGGGTAGAATGTCCACTTTATCCTCTACACCACTGTAGCTAACAATTGATAGCCATCTTTTGTAATATTGACTATCATCAATATCCATTATCCTACAGAGAAGTGTCTTGAAGTGTTTAATAAGTGAGCGTAACAGTATATCTGTCTCTATGTGATTCCTGAAGTGTCAAATCCCTGAATATCCCTATGATGAGCATCGAAGTTAGTATCTTGGGTTCAGTCACTTCCTTTGAAGAGCAGACACAAGTGAGTATTAGTAAGGTGTTTGAACTCCTTTTGTACTCTTTGATACTTCTGATTAATTATGGTTAACAGGTGTTACAGGCTCCCCTCGGTCTCATGAATGCGTCACTCATGTTGCCCAGGGCTTCACTGACGTCTATACAGAGGACTCACAATGACACCACATATTGTGATGCTTATTCTCAGAGCTCTTGCAGATAAACAGTGTTTAATAAATAACCAGCAATCATACACCATAACTGTAAAAGGAAAAGAAGTTACATTTTCTTACTGGATAAAGTGTGACCCTGGACCACAAAACCAGTCACAAAGGTCAAGTTTTTGAAATTGAGGTTTATACATTTATCCATTGATGTATGGTTTGTTAAAGTCTTTGCACATGAGTTAGAAATTCTCGTCTGAAATTTTTGCACGTTAAAAAATAAGTACAACCTCATGTTGCGTCAATCACCTTTACAAACTGCCTCCGAAACTTTTGTCCGTCATACAAAATCAGAAGCAAGAATTTTGAAAGGAAAGGATGAAAAACAAATATGAAAATTTCTGGCTCAGTGTGCAATGACCTTTAGGATGGGACAATATTTGGTTGAGATGCAACGATTTGAAAATCTGGAATCTGAGGGTGCAAAAAAATCTAAATACCACAAAAATTGCATATAAAGTTGTCCAAGCGTATAGTTCTTTCTTTGTAATGCATATTACTAATGAAAAATTAAGTTTTTATCGTTTTTAAAAAATATATATATATTTATGGTTGGAAATTTACAAAATATCTTCATGGAACATGATTTTACTTAATTTCCTAATGATTTTTGGCATAAAAGAAAATGTTATAATTTTGACCCATACAATGTGTTTTTGGCTATTGCTACAAATATCCCTGTGCTACTTAGGACTGGTTTTGTGGTCGCAAAATATGCAACACTATATAAATGAAAATCCTAGGGAGGGAACTGCAGAACTGTGGGAACAAGGGTTCTGTGCAGCAAAGATTACATATTATACAACTTTTTTTATTTTTTTTATTTTTTTGAGTGGTTGACAAAACGGATGATGCAGCAATCAAAGGTGACTGGTCATGGCATACTGGAGACAATCAGCAGAGGAGAAATGTTGAGGCAAGCGGATGTGAGGCAGACACACCGTGCTGTGTTGGTGAATAAATGATGAACTGTGGGCGGTGCTATTGGCCCGGCCTGCTGAGCTTGTCAACTCTGCATGCCACTGTACGTGACTTGCTTCAAATAACTAGACTTTCTGTTCTCTCCATGAGACAGGAACACTTACAGTTCTTATGACGCCTTTTTCTTTGAAAACCTATTTTCTTTTCTAATTAATTATTATGCTTGAGGGGGTTTTCTCTCATGTTAATTAATTTACGCTTGTCATGCATACAGAAAATAATATCTACTTGAGGCGATAACGTGGGCTACAGGCATTGGTGAGTACTGTGATGCAGGTTTCTGAGCTTAAGAATTGGCTCTCTTTAGTCATGTTTTTAATTGAATTTGAAATGAACTGACCCAGAACAGGAGTTTATAACAAAAAGCAACTCTAAAGAATCTCAAAGATAAAACAATTGTCTGTAGTGTCTTGCACAGTACACAGTTTACCATGTGAGTGTGAATTGATCTTTTGCAGATATGTGCATGCATGATAGTGTTGACGCAGAGGCAGTGGCCTTTCCTCCTTCAGAAGGTGTCGTCAGCACTGCAATCTGTGCTGTCTGCTGACATTTTCACAGGATGCTCTCATGCCCTGCATTCAGGCCTCATCAGCATCTGCATCTGACACCCAGACCTGCACTGCTTCCCTTTCACCCTCCAGCTCCACTATAATCCTCCCTTATCCTCTACCTCTCTTTTCGCAAACAGTGACAGTCATGCACTGCTCTTTCAACAGAATTCTCCCACACAGACTGATTGAAAAACACAGCCTCCCGATGTGCAAGCATAAACAATTCAACAAATAACACAAACATAAACAGTAATGACTAATGTCGGGATTTTTCAGAAACGTACATCAGTAGAGCATACAAAACATAAGTAAAAGTGTTATTCCCTGTTGAAAAAAACAGCATATGCTGGTCAGGCAGATTTTGATGCTGTGGTGCTGGTTTATGCTGGTCCTTTGTTGGTTTATGCTGGTCCTTGACTGGTTAGGTAGGATTTGATGCTGGGATGCTGGTCCTTAGCTAGTTTATGCTGGTCCTTGACTGGTTAGGTAGGTTTTGATGCTGGGATGCTGGTTTATGCTGGTCCTTGACTGGTTAGGTAGGTTTTGATGCTGGGATGCTGGTTAATGCTGGTCCTTAGCTAGTTTATGCTGGTCCTTAGCTAGTTTATGCTGGTCCTTAGCTAGTTTATGCTGGTCCTTAGCTAGTTTATGCTGGTCCTTGACTGGTTAGGTAGGTTTTGATGCTGGGGTGCTGGTTTATGCTGGTCCTTGACTGGCTAGGTAGGTTTTGATGCTGGTTTATGCTGGTCTTTAGCTGGTCTATGCTGGTCCTTGACTGGTTAGGTAGGTTTTGATGCTGGTTTATGCTGGTCTTTAGCTGGTTTATGCTGGTCCTTGACTGGTTAGGTAGGTTTTGATGCTGGGATGCTGGTTAATGCTGGTCCTTAGCTAGTTTATGCTGGTCCTTAGCTAGTTTATGCTGGTCCTTAGCTAGTTTATGCTGGTCCTTAGCTAGTTTATGCTGGTCCTTAGCTAGTTTATGCTGGTCCTTGACTGGTTAGGTAGGTTTTGATGCTGGGGTGCTGGTTTATGCTGGTCCTTGACTGGCTAGGTAGGTTTTGATGCTGGTTTATGCTGGTCTTTAGCTGGTCTATGCTGGTCCTTGACTGGTTAGGTAGGTTTTGATGCTGGTTTATGCTGGTCTTTAGCTGGTTTATGCTGGTCCTTGACTGGTTAGGTAGGTTTTGATGCTGGGATGCTGGTTAATGCTGGTCCTTAGCTAGTTTATGCTGGTCCTTAGCTAGTTTATGCTGGTCCTTAGCTAGTTTATGCTGGTCCTTAGCTAGTTTATGCTGGTCCTTAGCTAGTTTATGCTGGTCCTTGACTGGTTAGGTAGGTTTTGATGCTGGGGTGCTGGTTTATGCTGGTCCTTGACTGGCTAGGTAGGTTTTGATGCTGGTTTATGCTGGTCTTTAGCTGGTCTATGCTGGTCCTTGACTGGTTAGGTAGGTTTTGATGCTGGTTTATGCTGGTCTTTAGCTGGTTTATGCTGGTCCTTGACTGGCTAGGTAGGTTTTGATGCTGGTTTATGCTGGTCTTTAGCTGGTTTATGCTGGTCCTTGACTGGTTAGGTAGGTTTTGATGCTGGTTTATGCTGGTCTTTAGCTGGTTTATGCTGGTCCTTGACTGGCTAGGTAGGTTTTGATGCTGGTTTATGCTGGTCTTTAGCTGGTTTATGCTGGTCCTTTGGTTTATGCTGGTCTTTAGCTGGTTTATGCTGGTCTTTGACTGTTTGGGTAGGTTTTGATGCTGGGATGTTGGTTTATGCTGGTCCTTGACTGGTTAGGTAGGTTTTGATGCTGGGATGCTGGTTTATGCTGGTCCTTTGTTGGTTTATGCTGGTCCTTAGCTGGTTTATGCTGGTCCTTAGCTAGTTTATGCTGGTCCTTAGCTAGTTTATGCTGGTCCTTAGCTAGTTTATGCTGGTCCTTGACTGGTTAGGTAGGTTTTGATGCTGGGGTGCTGGTTTATGCTGGTCCTTGACTGGCTAGGTAGGTTTTGATGCTGGTTTATGCTGGTCTTTAGCTGGTTTATGCTGGTCCTTGACTGGCTAGGTAGGTTTTGATGCTGGTTTATGCTGGTCTTTAGCTGGTTTATGCTGGTCCTTTGTTGGTTTATGCTGGTCTTTAGCTGGTTTATGCTGGTCCTTTGGTTTATGCTGGTCTTTAGCTGGTTTATGCTGGTCTTTGACTGTTTGGGTAGGTTTTGATGCTGGGATGTTGGTTTATGCTGGTCCTTGACTGGTTAGGTAGGTTTTGATGCTGGGATGCTGGTTTATGCTGGTCCTTTGTTGGTTTATGCTGGTCCTTAGCTGGTTTATGCTGGTCCTTAGCTGGTTTATGCTGGTCCTTAGCTGGTTTATGCTGGTCCTTAGCTAGTTTATGCTGGTCCTTAGCTAGTTTATGCTGGTCCTTAGCTAGTTTATGCTGGTCCTTAGCTAGTTTATGCTGGTCCTTAGCTAGTTTATGCTGGTCCTTAGCTAGTTTATGCTGGTCCTTAGCTAGTTTATGCTGGTCCTTAGCTAGTTTATGCTGGTCCTTAGCTAGTTTATGCTGGTCCTTAGCTAGTTTATGCTGGTCCTTAGCTAGTTTATGCTGGTCCTTAGCTAGTTTATGCTGGTCCTTAGCTAGTTTATGCTGGTCCTTAGCTAGTTTATGCTGGTCCTTAGCTAGTTTATGCTGGTCCTTAGCTAGTTTATGCTGGTCCTTAGCTAGTTTATGCTGGTCCTTAGCTAGTTTATGCTGGTCCTTGACTGGTTAGGTAGGTTTTGATGCTGGGGTGCTGGTTTATGCTGGTCCTTGACTGGCTAGGTAGGTTTTGATGCTGGTTTATGCTGGTCTTTAGCTGGTCTATGCTGGTCCTTGACTGGTTAGGTAGGTTTTGATGCTGGTTTATGCTGGTCTTTAGCTGGTTTATGCTGGTCCTTGACTGGCTAGGTAGGTTTTGATGCTGGTTTATGCTGGTCTTTAGCTGGTTTATGCTGGTCCTTGACTGGTTAGGTAGGTTTTGATGCTGGTTTATGCTGGTCTTTAGCTGGTTTATGCTGGTCCTTGACTGGCTAGGTAGGTTTTGATGCTGGTTTATGCTGGTCTTTAGCTGGTTTATGCTGGTCCTTTGGTTTATGCTGGTCTTTAGCTGGTTTATGCTGGTCTTTGACTGTTTGGGTAGGTTTTGATGCTGGGATGTTGGTTTATGCTGGTCCTTGACTGGTTAGGTAGGTTTTGATGCTGGGATGCTGGTTTATGCTGGTCCTTTGTTGGTTTATGCTGGTCCTTAGCTGGTTTATGTTGGTCCTTAGCTAGTTTATGCTGGTCCTTAGCTAGTTTATGCTGGTCCTTAGCTAGTTTATGCTGGTCCTTAGCTAGTTTATGCTGGTCCTTAGCTAGTTTATGCTGGTCCTTAGCTAGTTTATGCTGGTCCTTGACTGGTTAGGTAGGTTTTGATGCTGGGGTGCTGGTTTATGCTGGTCCTTGACTGGCTAGGTAGGTTTTGATGCTGGTTTATGCTGGTCTTTAGCTGGTTTATGCTGGTCCTTGACTGGCTAGGTAGGTTTTGATGCTGGTTTATGCTGGTCTTTAGCTGGTTTATGCTGGTCCTTTGTTGGTTTATGCTGGTCTTTAGCTGGTTTATGCTGGTCCTTTGGTTTATGCTGGTCTTTAGCTGGTTTATGCTGGTCTTTGACTGTTTGGGTAGGTTTTGATGCTGGGATGTTGGTTTATGCTGGTCCTTGACTGGTTAGGTAGGTTTTGATGCTGGGATGCTGGTTTATGCTGGTCCTTTGTTGGTTTATGCTGGTCCTTAGCTGGTTTATGCTGGTCCTTAGCTAGTTTATGCTGGTCCTTAGCTAGTTTATGCTGGTCCTTAGCTAGTTTATGCTGGTCCTTAGCTAGTTTATGCTGGTCCTTAGCTAGTTTATGCTGGTCCTTAGCTAGTTTATGCTGGTCCTTAGCTAGTTTATGCTGGTCCTTAGCTAGTTTATGCTGGTCCTTAGCTAGTTTATGCTGGTCCTTAGCTAGTTTATGCTGGTCCTTAGCTAGTTTATGCTGGTCCTTAGCTAGTTTATGCTGGTCCTTAGCTAGTTTATGCTGGTCCTTAGCTAGTTTATGCTGGTCCTTAGCTAGTTTATGCTGGTCCTTAGCTAGTTTATGCTGGTCCTTGACTGGTTAGGTAGGTTTTGATGCTGGTTTATGTTGGTCTTTAGCTGGTTTATGCTGGTCCTTTGTTGGTTTATCCTGGTCTTTAGCTGGTTTATGCTGGTCCTTTGTTGGTTTATGCTGGTCTTTAGCTGGTTTATGCTGGTCTTTGACTGTTTGGGTAGGTTTTGATGCTGGGATGTTGGTTTATGCTGGTCCTTGACTGGCTAGGTAGGTTTTGATGCTGGTTTATGCTGGTCTTTAGCTGGTCTATGCTGGTCCTTGACTGGTTAGGTAGGTTTTGATGCTGGTTTATGCTGGTCTTTAGCTGGTTTATGCTGGTCCTTGACTGGCTAGGTAGGTTTTGATGCTGGTTTATGCTGGTCTTTAGCTGGTTTATGCTGGTCCTTGACTGGTTAGGTAGGTTTTGATGCTGGTTTATGCTGGTCTTTAGCTGGTTTATGCTGGTCCTTGACTGGCTAGGTAGGTTTTGATGCTGGTTTATGCTGGTCTTTAGCTGGTTTATGCTGGTCCTTTGGTTTATGCTGGTCTTTAGCTGGTTTATGCTGGTCTTTGACTGTTTGGGTAGGTTTTGATGCTGGGATGTTGGTTTATGCTGGTCCTTGACTGGTTAGGTAGGTTTTGATGCTGGGATGCTGGTTTATGCTGGTCCTTTGTTGGTTTATGCTGGTCCTTAGCTGGTTTATGTTGGTCCTTAGCTAGTTTATGCTGGTCCTTAGCTAGTTTATGCTGGTCGTTAGCTAGTTTATGCTGGTCCTTAGCTAGTTTATGCTGGTCCTTGACTGGTTAGGTAGGTTTTTATGCTGGGGTGCTGGTTTATGCTGGTCCTTGACTGGCTAGGTAGGTTTTGATGCTGGTTTATGCTGGTCTTTAGCTGGTTTATGCTGGTCCTTGACTGGCTAGGTAGGTTTTGATGCTGGTTTATGCTGGTCTTTAGCTGGTTTATGCTGGTCCTTTGTTGGTTTATGCTGGTCTTTAGCTGGTTTATGCTGGTCCTTTGGTTTATGCTGGTCTTTAGCTGGTTTATGCTGGTCTTTGACTGTTTGGGTAGGTTTTGATGCTGGGATGTTGGTTTATGCTGGTCCTTGACTGGTTAGGTAGGTTTTGATGCTGGTTTATGCTGGTCCTTTGTTGGTTTATGCTGGTCCTTAGCTGGTTTATGCTGGTCCTTAGCTGGTTTATGCTGGTCCTTTGTTGGTTTATGCTGGTCTTTAGCTGGTTTATGCTGGTCCTTTGGTTTATGCTGGTCTTTAGCTGGTTTATGCTGGTCTTTGACTGTTTGGGTAGGTTTTGATGCTGGGATGTTGGTTTATGCTGGTCCTTGACTGGTTAGGTAGGTTTTGATGCTGGGATGCTGGTTTATGCTGGTCCTTTGTTGGTTTATGCTGGTCCTTAGCTGGTTTATGCTGGTCCTTAGCTGGTTTATGCTGGTCCTTAGCTGGTTTATGCTGGTCCTTAGCTAGTTTATGCTGGTCCTTAGCTAGTTTATGCTGGTCCTTAGCTAGTTTATGCTGGTCCTTAGCTAGTTTATGCTGGTCCTTAGCTAGTTTATGCTGGTCCTTAGCTAGTTTATGCTGGTCCTTAGCTAGTTTATGCTGGTCCTTAGCTAGTTTATGCTGGTCCTTAGCTAGTTTATGCTGGTCCTTAGCTAGTTTATGCTGGTCCTTAGCTAGTTTATGCTGGTCCTTAGCTAGTTTATGCTGGTCCTTAGCTAGTTTATGCTGGTCCTTAGCTAGTTTATGCTGGTCCTTAGCTAGTTTATGCTGGTCCTTAGCTAGTTTATGCTGGTCCTTAGCTAGTTTATGCTGGTCCTTGACTGGTTAGGTAGGTTTTGATGCTGGGATGCTGGTTTATGTTGGTCTTTAGCTGGTTTATGCTGGTCCTTTGTTGGTTTATCCTGGTCTTTAGCTGGTTTATGCTGGTCCTTTGTTGGTTTATGCTGGTCTTTAGCTGGTTTATGCTGGTCTTTGACTGTTTGGGTAGGTTTTGATGCTGGGATGTTGGTTTATGCTGGTCCTTGACTGGCTAGGTAGGTTTTGATGCTGGTTTATGCTGGTCTTTAGCTGGTCTATGCTGGTCCTTGACTGGTTAGGTAGGTTTTGATGCTGGTTTATGCTGGTCTTTAGCTGGTTTATGCTGGTCCTTGACTGGTTAGGTAGGTTTTGATGCTGGTTTATGCTGGTCTTTAGCTGGTTTATGCTGGTCCTTGACTGGCTAGGTAGGTTTTGATGCTGGTTTATGCTGGTCTTTAGCTGGTTTATGCTGGTCCTTTGGTTTATGCTGGTCTTTAGCTGGTTTATGCTGGTCTTTGACTGTTTGGGTAGGTTTTGATGCTGGGATGTTGGTTTATGCTGGTCCTTGACTGGTTAGGTAGGTTTTGATGCTGGGATGCTGGTTTATGCTGGTCCTTTGTTGGTTTATGCTGGTCCTTAGCTGGTTTATGTTGGTCCTTAGCTAGTTTATGCTGGTCCTTAGCTAGTTTATGCTGGTCGTTAGCTAGTTTATGCTGGTCCTTAGCTAGTTTATGCTGGTCCTTGACTGGTTAGGTAGGTTTTGATGCTGGGGTGCTGGTTTATGCTGGTCCTTGACTGGCTAGGTAGGTTTTGATGCTGGTTTATGCTGGTCTTTAGCTGGTTTATGCTGGTCCTTGACTGGCTAGGTAGGTTTTGATGCTGGTTTATGCTGGTCTTTAGCTGGTTTATGCTGGTCCTTTGTTGGTTTATGCTGGTCTTTAGCTGGTTTATGCTGGTCCTTTGGTTTATGCTGGTCTTTAGCTGGTTTATGCTGGTCTTTGACTGTTTGGGTAGGTTTTGATGCTGGGATGTTGGTTTATGCTGGTCCTTGACTGGTTAGGTAGGTTTTGATGCTGGGATGCTGGTTTATGCTGGTCCTTTGTTGGTTTATGCTGGTCCTTAGCTGGTTTATGCTGGTCCTTAGCTGGTTTATGCTGGTCCTTAGCTAGTTTATGCTGGTCCTTAGCTAGTTTATGCTGGTCCTTAGCTAGTTTATGCTGGTCCTTAGCTAGTTTATGCTGGTCCTTAGCTAGTTTATGCTGGTCCTTAGCTAGTTTATGCTGGTCCTTAGCTAGTTTATGCTGGTCCTTAGCTAGTTTATGCTGGTCCTTAGCTAGTTTATGCTGGTCCTTAGCTAGTTTATGCTGGTCCTTAGCTAGTTTATGCTGGTCCTTAGCTAGTTTATGCTGGTCCTTAGCTAGTTTATGCTGGTCCTTAGCTAGTTTATGCTGGTCCTTGACTGGTTAGGTAGGTTTTGATGCTGGGATGCTGGTTTATGTTGGTCTTTAGCTGGTTTATGCTGGTCCTTTGTTGGTTTATCCTGGTCTTTAGCTGGTTTATGCTGGTCCTTTGTTGGTTTATGCTGGTCTTTAGCTGGTTTATGCTGGTCTTTGACTGTTTGGGTAGGTTTTGATGCTGGGATGTTGGTTTATGCTGGTCCTTGACTGGTTAGGTAGGTTTTGATGCTGGGATGCTGGTTTATGCTGGTCTTTTGTTGGTTTATGCTGGTCCTTAGCTGGTTTGTGCTTGTCATTTGTTGGTTTTGGTTGACCAGCATAAACCAGCAAAGGACCAGCATAAATCGGCCAAAACCAGCATCAAAACTTACCTAACCAGCATATGCTGTTTTTTCAACAGGGTTGTGCTCGATTTTGGAGTTGAACCGCTGTTTTCATGATGATTAAGAACTATTGTTGCATGGAAAACGGCTTTACTCTCTTTTTGTGTTCTATAAGAAATAACATTCTTTTAGACATTTTTGTGTTAACTATTCATAAGGGTAAACAACTCCAGTACAGCTCATATCCTCCCACTCAATGGCAGTGTAACATCTCTCTCTGCAGGTGTCAGCTGGAATTCTTATGAAAGGGTAGCACCCAAGCTGGCCACTAATGCATCTATCATCAGCACAAACACAAGGCTAAAGTCTAGCACTCGCGTTACTGGCTCAGAGAAGTGCTATGAACACTGTCTTTGTGTTGAAGCCTCAATTTTTCTAACTGAATCACATCTATGAGTGGACAGTGTTTTAGAGAAGTAGCACCTAATAAAATAATTTTATCCCAATATTGCAAAAAAAGTAGTCTTGCTTTGGAATATAGCAGCTCCACCATGCAGATCGAATGTCTGGACTGGGTACTTTCTGTGGGTTCCAAATGGTTCTCCTGTGCTGTTGGCAGGTACAACTGCCAATATCATGTAGTGTGAACATAAAGAATATCATAATTAGGCTTTCCATAAACTTGTGACCTGTCATGTGTTTGTCTGTATAATTACAATAACTCAATTATCAATCCTCAACCTTAAGGCTCTGATATACTCAAAATGAAGTTCCTTTTTGATTGTTTAGGGGTAAAACGAAGTTCGAAATGCGTGAGCAAAGGTATACTGTTAGGGAACATCCCAACGCCACCCACTCTGATGAAAGCAATGTTTAAATTAACATGTGCTGCACACTGTCCTCTCTCTCTCTCTCTCTCTCTCTCTCTCTCTCTCTCTCTCTCTCTCTCTCTCTCTCTCTCTCTCTCTCTCTCTCTCTCTCTCTTTTAAAAAAGCATCTGATCAAACATTCAAACATACATGGGTATGTTTTGCATGAGCTCTGCAAAATAGCATTCACGTGTATTTACATGGCATCAGAAGCATAACTTTATTTGCTACTATAAAGTGGCTCTCCACTGTGTTCATGTTTTTACACATGGACGTCTCACCTCCAAGGACTCGACAGATGAAATTAACCCATAGAAGAGTTCCATGTGAAAGAAGGCGAAGCCTTAGTGCACACCTCCTATGACATAATCGTCACGGTCCAATGATAGCACAAAGGTGTTTTGCAAATTTTCATTTTGGCCAGATTTTGTTCAAAATGACATCACATCAGTTCACTCTTAAATTTAGTTTGAAGTATATTGGGTCACTTGCGTTAAACCTTAACCCTTAGTTGCCTTGTATAACTCAGTGTTATCTATAAATTAAGAGTAAGTGTAACCTAGGATGCTGTTCATCTTTGGAACAATAATGAAAACTCAGCTGCCGCAATCCTGCATAGTTCAGTTCCGACCCTGCTCCAACACACCTACCTGTAGTTTTCAAATAATTCTGAAGTACTGAGTTGAAGCTAAACTCTATGGTGCTGTGGCCATTCAGGAGCTAAGTTTGGGACCTTTGAACAACACCAGGGCTGGGCAACACTGGGTCTCAAGGTCCACTCTCCTGTTCCAGCCCTGAGCAAACTCACCTGAACCTTTGGCTGTCAAGAGCCACCGCTAGTCTAGACCGTACATTTGCTTAGTGTTCTGTAATTGCCAGACAGCAAGTTGTTTTGTTCTTCTCAACAGACTTTGGTGATTCTATAGGGCAACTTCTGCACAGTGGATACTAGAGTCTAGAGGGGCTCGATTCCCCCAGCTCTGCTTTTTGAGTTGTGGGGAACAAAATGTGTATCTTTGAAAAGTGAATGTTTTGGAAAATGCTATGGCACGTTTTTCTGCCATCTAATGGCAGATAAGGGCCAAAATGGCGCCTTTAGCCCGTCGTACCATACTGTTAATAAACATCCTAACACTAACTATGCTACTGAAAGCAGTTTGTAGATGAATATGCATGCTTTCCTCTTAATAACTGAATAAATGCCCAACGAAAATGAAATCAGTGAGAAATCAGCAGTTAAGAAAGCATCTGATCATAGTGAGGTGAATGTTTGCACCAGCTGTGCAATTCACCGGTATTATGTCAACAGATAAGGTAATTAAAATTACACTACTATAATAGTTATTATAAAGTGTATTTTAGGTCATATGCTACATAGATATGGCTATGTGAGACTATAGTTTGCATTAATCCCAAGAGAGGCTATTGGGATTGTGCATAAACGGCACATCCTTTAAATATTCCTGGCAAAAACATCTTTAGTCCTTCGCATAAAAATCTGTTTGCATGCTTTCATAGACTACCTAGAAAGTTGGGGAAGGTCTTGTTTTTCATGAGTATTGAGTTTCATTACCAGCCGTTAAAACAGATATTTATCACTTTAGTATGTTGTATTTCCCAGGATTATATTTTCAGTAAATGTTACATTTTCAGCAAATCCAGTATACTAATACTGCCTAGCTTCACTAGCAGCTGGGAGTGACAGTCAATTTTTTACACCTCATCCAAACTTGTTTGAGCATAGCATCCTATCACTATACTGTATTGTCCACACAGACTACAAGATGAGCACCTCCTGTTGACCACACCAAAACCTCTCCCAGCATCAACATTAGATTTTCTCAGGAGGTCTCCCCTCCAAAACTAATGCTGCTTAGCTTCAGCTGAAAACTGCAGGGTGAAAGCTGCTTTCGACGTTTCAATATCATATTTACAAGACTGACCATTTTACTAAGAAACACAGGAAGATAACATGAGGAGACTTGTTCTGTTATTTTTGACCTTTGTTTGGCATGCATTGCACAGGATATGTATTGATCGGCAAAGGAAGGGAGAGAGGAAAAATCAATAGCTTTTACATGAATGCACGACAAGCAGTATCTGCCCTGTTCTATAGTCTGAAGAATCTTCTCATGAGCCCTTGGATGTCATCCACAGACAGGTGAGGTCAAGCCCTGTGATCATAACACAAACATGTAGAAAAAAGAGAGGTGTTACTTTCCATCTATTCTGCTCTGAATTAAACAGCAAGTTTAAATGAAGACCATTTCGTGTCAGAAATGAGGAGAGTACCTTACCCAAATCAAACGTGAGGTTGTGCTGTTGTTTGATTCCAACACAGACAGCTGTATCGACAGAATAAAACATCTAAATCAGATTTTTATTTATATATTCTCTATGTGTGTGTGCATGGTATTCTGTGAGCAGTAAGCCATGGATTTAAACAAGACGGACCCAAGGTTGACGGGGGCAAGTTAGTTAGGAAGAATGATAAATGAGAGGTTAATGACTCAAGGACGCCAGGGGAAGGTGTCTGGTTTTTGTCTTCTAGGTCATGTGGACAGTTCAACTGAAAATGGCATTTAATCTTATGGCACAAACTATAACCCAGCCATTTTGTAACATTTTTATTGAGTAACATGAAACATGAGTAACATAAAAAAAGGCCGTATTCTGTATATAAAAGATTAATCTCTGAGAAAGAGTCTTGTCCTGGCTAGAGGACAATATTATGTTTTCTCCTCTTATGATATACTGTAGACTAAAAATGTTCTAGATTTTGTACAGGCACCATAACTGGAAAAAAATCAAACAAAGCATACTGTATATCCATAATAACTTACAGTGAATTTTGTTGTCAAAGTGTCTTCATTTTTTAGGCTCCAAAATATTATACTTTCACTTCATGGAATGTTTAGATTATTTTATAACCTGTTGATGTCTTTTATTGTACATTAAACAGCAACTTAACAGTTAAATAAATGGAGC
>NC_133381.1:40668785-40700261 GCF_049309525.1 Garra rufa
GAGTATCCACTGGTTGTTTATTCACAGCTTTACTCTTAAAAATAAAGGTGCTTCACGATGCCATAGAAGAATCTTTTTTTGTTTAAATGGTTTCGTAAAGAACCTTTAACATCTGAAGAGATTCTTTGTGGGTGAAAGAAGGTTCTTCAGATTATAAAAAGGAAAGAAAGAGATGGTTCTTTAAAGAACCTTTGACTGAATGGTTCTTTGGGGAACCAAAAAATGGCTCTTTTATGTCATTGCTCTGAAGAACCTTTTAAAGAACCTTTATTTTTAAGAGAATGTAGTTCAATGCTATAGAATGAGTATAATAATAACAGGACTTTCCATTTTGCAGGTGCAGGAGATTGGGGATGCCAGAGCAGAAGGATGGAAGCACACACCTCAACATAAGGAGTAAGCATTCAGGTAATACTGTCTTTTTTTTTTAACAGTGTTAGAGACTGAACACAGTGGAGGGAAAGAAATGCTGGAGATAATCATTGGAGATTTTGCTAGAGATAGAACAGATAAGTAGCCCATTACACACAAATGAGACCGGACAATGAGGTCTTGATGGCTGGACGCAATATAGCACGCAATGAGCAATCCAGTTGTTATAGATCACTGGCATGAATTAAACCAAGATAATGTGCAGATTGTTTACTGTGAAGTACTTTTGAACACAACACCCTACTTTGATTTTCCATGACCAGACTGAGGCCTGAAGCAATGCTGTTTGTGACGAGGCCGATGTCACTGCTCTCTTCCTAAACACTAAAATACTCTGCTGTGATTCATAGATGCCATCATTTGTGGGTTTCTGTGAGCAATGCCGGGACAAGGACAAGAGAGCGGGTCACACTCATTCACCACCAAAGGGAACACACTCATCCCAAAACACACATAAAGCAAAATTACCCACAGGTAGCAAAAAAACATATACTAAAACCAACACACATTGACTGATTTGATGCTGGATGCATTTACACACACTCAGTTCATGGTTTATGCATTGAAAAAATGAACTTGTTTTTTCATTTATTAATTTTATTAATGGTTTGGTTCAAACCTTAAATTTTGATTTTAACATTTATCGACAATACATTCATGGAAAGTAAAAAGATTATTCTTATTTAAAAGGCAATGCACCATAAATAAATATACTTTCTTTTGACAAGCCAAACTTAATGTATATCAATGCAATTTATTTTTCACATCTCTACGATCTCATTTTTCCATAAACCAAAGCTTAATTAGCTATAACTGAAGAATTTTCAGTTAAGATAAAATGAAAAACATTTTATTTAATGTTTCATTTAGTTAATTTCATGTAAATAAAGATAACTTTTAAAAGACTTAAATTTTTATTGTGATGTCAGTTTTCTGTTATGCAATAAATAAATAAATAATGAAACAAACCCCACAATAATTTCTGCAGGCAGTAAACCTAGCCAGTATGTGATAACATCGACGCTCTGGGACGCTCTCATTTTTCTTATTAACACAAAATTGTTTCTTTGAACCTTTTCCATGGGGAATGTTATTTGCTTTTAGACAAAATTAACAAAACTGGTTTAAACCAGAAACCTTGATTTTTCCCATTAGACAATATAAAATGCACTTTAAATAAACGACACAGTCGTCTCTCTTTTTTCAGTTTGCAATAAATCACTGAGACCTCCTTCTAATGGTGTCTGGCTGAATAATAGGCCACTTACGAGCATCCATGTGTGGCCAAAACCTGAGCTGAAGCACCGATCTGCATCTTACATGTGTTCTACTGAGCAGACAGCTTCTCAGCACACTCCATAAATCACACGGGACGGTGAACGATTGGATTTACCCGCACATTTCCCAGACCCATCCTGATCGATAGCAACAATTTCATCTGTTCTCTTGCTACATTTAATTCATACTTCAGTTTTTTCCCCTGCTATTTCTGCCTTGTTTTGTTTTTGTAATATGGGGTTTTAATGGAATACCAGGAGGCAGGGGAAGAAGGTTGTGGAGTAAGAAGGTCCTAGCATCACTGGAAGGTCCTTCAAAGACGTAAAGACTCTAGACACCCTTGTCCATGCAGTGTCACATGATTTCACTGCTGCTTCAGTGTTTTTGCGGATGTGCAGTATGTCAGCAGATACCTTATTTCCTTTAGGCTCTATTTCACTGCCTCACTGTCAACATACCCTTATGAAAAAGAAGTGTGCCTTATTGTATTAAATGTTCACAAGATTTCAATATTAGAGCAACTCGTATTCATTTAGATTATAGACATACCTTATATTACTGTAATTGTCTAGAGTGGCAGTTTAATCCGTTTTATATTAAACCATTCTGCTTCTGATTTTCTATTTAAAAAATAAATTACAGCACAATGAATCTATTAGCATGTTGGATTCTGTAATCTTTTTCTACAGTATGGGACAAAGATTATATGTGACCCTGGACCACAAAACCAGTCATAAGGTTAAATTTGACAAAACTGAGATTTATACATCATATGAAAGCTCAATAAATAAGCTTTCTATTAATGTATGGTTTATTAGGATAGGACACTATTTGACTGAGATACATCTATTTGAAATCTGAAATCTGAGGATGCAAAAAAATCAAAATACTGAGAAAATCACCTTTAAAGTTGTCCAAATTAGGTTCTTAACAATGCATATTACAAATCAAAAATTACATTTTGATATGTTTACAGTAGGAATTTTACAAAAATTCTTCATGGAACATGAACTTTACTTAATTTCTTAATGATTTTTGGCATAAAAGAAAAATCAAAAATTTTGACCCATGCAATGTATTTTTGGCTATTGCTACAAATATACCCCAGCGACTTAAGACTGGTTTTGTGGTCCATGGTCACATATTAGGTTTAAGAGGTACTATTTTTTTATGTTACTGGAAGTTTAGAACTAAAGCGATAGTATGGATGCCCGCTTCCGCGATTAAATAAAAAATTAAGGTTAACACCCAGAATTGCGTGATACACACTTGCAATTCTGACCTTTTTTTGGATATAAACTCACAATTATGAGTTATAAACCAAGAATTGCGAGAAATAAAGTCAGAGTTGTGATATAAACTCAAAATTCTGAGAAATTAAGTCACAATTGCATGACATAAACTTGCAAGTGCGAGTTATAAAGTCAGAATTGTGAGATATAAACTTGCAATTCTGTGAATATATCAGTTTTTTTTTTTTTTTTTTTACATCTCACAATTCAGTTTATATCTTGTAGTCTAACTTTATTTTTCACAAGTTTAAGTCCCGCAATTCTGACTTTAACTCGCAATTGTGCATTTATATCTCAGTTATGAGAAAAAAAGTCAGAATTGCAAGTTTATTTACTTGTAATTCTGACTTTATTTTTCGCAATTCTAAGTTTATATCCTGTAATTTTGACTATATCCCACAATTCTGACTTTATAACTTTCAACTGTGCATTTATATATCAGTTATGAGAGAAAGTCAAAATTGCAAGGAAAAAAGTTAGAATTGCGAATTTATACCTTGCAATTGTGACTTCATTTTTCACAATTCTTGGTTTATATCCTGCAGTTCTGACTTTATAACTCGCAAGTGTGCTTTTATCTCACAGTTATGAGAAAAAAGTCAGAATTGCGAGATGCACACTCTAAATTGCGAGTAAAAAAGTCAGAATTGTTAGATAAAAAGTCACAATTGCCTTTTTATTCAGTGGCAGAAACGGGCTTAAAAATAAAATCTCATTAACTCAAGTCTGATCAAGTTACAATTATTTTTTTTTTATTATACAATATACAATACAATATCAAAAAAACTAAATTATTTTAAAGAGCTAGGCTGAACAGAAATAAGCAAGAAAATTACAGTGTAGCAAAACTAATCAATTATGAAACAACTTCAGTTTCAGCTGTAAAACAACTGCACAGAAGACAATGTCATTTATTGACTCAAATGTTGTTGATTCATTTTAGTTCAATAACAAAGTCAATTTTGCAAAGTTAATCAATTATCATTTAAATTTAATTCGGCTATAAAGCAGCTCTAAAGAAGAAAATGGCATGATTGTTTGGTTCAGTTCACGTCAATGTTAATTCAATTCAATGCTGATTAAATTTCAAAGGCAGCTCTATGAAAGACAGTAGTGTAATTTTCAAGCTCAGTTTGTTCCCTCTCCTGCACCTCCAAAAAATTGAGAAAATATGGTAGCTTATAATGCACCTCTTTAAATGACTCCTTGTTCTTAACAATTTCAGGTCTTGGAGTCTCTTCTAATGAGCTGGTGAGCTGTGTTCGATGAGGGAGACACTGAAAATGTGCATTGGTGCAGGAGCTCCAGGAACGGGGTTGAGACAAACAGTTCAATGAATTCCCCTGACCCTAAGTCTATTAAACCCTCTGATGCAGCTTAATCGGATTTGTAACAAGGACCTGATTAATTAGATTAGTAACAAAATAAAGTATTTTAGTCACAAATCGAGTTTGCCTTCTAATCTGTTTAAACAAATTGCAGCAGTTTATGATGCATCAGCAGTATTAAGCTCTGGTTATGCTGACAGCCATTCAATGATTGGAGGTGCTGGAGATCTGCAAATCTGGATCACTGCATTGAGTCGCCAACAGACCAGAAATTAGAAATTGTCGCTCATTGAAAACTAATGAACAGTTGAATTGAAAAATTAACATGAATTTTTGTCCTTTTGTTCTAAGGATGGCAGCATTGACATACTGTAAGCATAACCTGGTGATGATGTTCTTATATAAATAACATCACTTATTTACTTACATTAGACTTTCAGGGGGTTTAACATTTTAAATTTAACGGGACTTTAAAATAAGGTCATGTTAGTTAATGTTAATGCATTACTTCAATGCATTAACTACAATTAACTAACAAGGAGTAACCGATTCATTACAATATTTATTAATCTTTTTAACAGTAGTTAAAAATAAAACTTTATTGTTGGTGTTGGCTCAGGTCAATTGAATAATATTAACATATTTCATTTAATTTTTAATAATATATTTAAAAAATGTGGAAAAAAATTACATTTACCAAGATTAAGAAGTGTTTTAGAACTAATAAAACTTGTTAACAAATTGAACCTTATAAAGCGTTACCAGAAGGTACACCCCAATATGAATAAATAATAATAATAATAATAATAATAATAATAAAACAACTAAATTACATTTGCAGAATTAAAATGCCTAAAATAATATCACTAATTAAGCAAGTAAGATTTTTTTTTTTCAGAAGCACAAACTATTTTTTCAAAATAACATTTGAAAATTATACAAGGTTGTAGTTGCTTTGTACAGTAAACTCAGTTTGTGAAAATAAAAGTATTAAATATATCTATACACACACACACACACACAGACATGGACAAAATTGTTGGCACCCTTGGTAAATATGGGCAAAGAAGGCTGTAAAAATCTGCGTTGTTTCTCCTGTTGATCTTTAGTCAAAAAATCTGCAAAATTCAAACATTTCATTAAAAATAAAAAATAAAATTAAGTGGGGGGAATATAATAATTATGAAATAAACAGTTTTCTCTAATACACCCTGGTCATAATTGTTGGCACCCTTGTATTCAAAACTTTCTGCAACTTCCATTTGCATGAAAAACAGCTCTGATTCCCCCCCCCCCTTCATGCCTGATGAGGTTTGAGAATATATGGCAAGTGATTTTAGACTATTCCTCCATACAGAATTTCTCCAGATCCTTCAAATGTTGGTGCTCACTCTTCAGTTTATCCCACTCATCTCCCATAGGATTCAGGTCAGGGAATTGGGATGGTTATGGCAGAATCTTGATTTTGTGTTCAGTGACCAGTTTTTGTGTTGATTTTGATGTTTGTTTTGAATCAGTGTGGTGATGGAAGATCTAACCATGACCCATTATAATATTTCTAACAGAGCAAGTCGGTTTTACCTTCTTTTTTTTTTATTTATTTTTTTTTATCTGTTGGTATTTGATATAAAACATGATGGCATGTATCTGAACAAGATGTCTAGGACCTTTGGTGTAAAATTAGGTCCACAAAAAAGAACATCTGGTGATATATTTAAATGTGGACATGGGGCACTTTTTATCCCTGTGTGCACCAAACCTTTAATGTGTTCAAGCTCCAAAAAAACAAAAAAAAACAATTCTCATTTCATATGGCAATAAAAGCCAGTCCTAGCTGAAGTTCCAGTATGGTAAATTAATATGGAGTTTGTTTTTGCAATTGTTTTGTAGTTGCAATTTTCCATCTGTGATCTTTGAAGAGTATTTGACCACTTAAATTGTTCTCTTTGCTGCACATTAAGACAATGTTGACACACATGTTTCAAGCTGATTTTTAACATCTCCAGTCCATTAAAACTTAATTATTTCCCAGATGTTGGAAATGAGAATATTTAATGTTTTAAGTATTTTCTTAAAGCCACTTTGTATTGTGTAAAGATCAACACTAATATTACTAATATTTATTCGTCTGTGCACTAAGACGTCATGACTGGACAATATCATGTTTCCAGTCACCTTGGTGTGCTAAGAAATTGGAAATTTCAATGGAAATATATTTAGGAGATAATTTACTCATAAGAATTTCTAAGGGTGCCAATAATTGTGGCCAGGGTGTATTTGAGAAAAACATTTTTTTCATAAAGTTATATTCCACCTCACTTTAAATTGTTTAACTTTAATGAAATGTTTGAATTTTGCTGAATTTTTGACTAAAAGAGCTAAAGGAGAAACAATGCAGATTTATTTTTACAGCCTTCTTTGCCCATATTTACCAAGGGTGCCAACAATTTTGTCCATGACTGTATATATAATGTGTGTATCATTGTATGTTCTCATGTATTTTCTTGTAAAGTAATAATGTTATTGTTATTATAAAATATTTTAAGCTGATTGCTATTTAGAGTCATTCTTTTCATAGTGTGTGCTTTTTGGTGAATTGCATTAAAACCAGACCAAAAATAACAAAGTATAGGAAACCTACAAAAAATACAATAAATGCAATGTATCTATTTATTGAGAAATCTAATTTACATTTATTCATTTAGTAAACAATAAAAAAGGGTAGATAATAAAAAAAGATAATAAATTAATTTAAAAAATCTGGTCACCTTAATAGTGAGCCAAACATCAATGATCTTAAGTATTCTTTTAAGCAAAACACTTGTGCTTTTTGTTTTAAGTTTATGATATGTAAACATTAAAGTGATAAGTGTATGTTTTGTCAGTAACGATGCTAACAAATACCGTTGTTGTGAGCAATAGGTTTGTTCAAAAATGACAATGAAGATTTTCGACCTAATTTTCAACCTCCTCTCCATTTTTAGTAAATAAATTTACAATATAAGACACCAAAAAGTCTATCGGCTTTAAATTCTGAGTCTTTGCGTTTCAAAGTGACCTTTAGTAACAGCTGAGACATTGTCAATATGACATTATTAGGTGAGGAATGAATAAGTAAAGAATCTATGAGAGAAGGTAAATGTCACAGAAAACACTTTGCTCCAGTGAAATGCTGCAGAACGCTGATCTCAGACCAGTTTCTGACTGGATTAGAGTGTCCAGGCCTTAAGTGAGCAATCAATCAGCCGCTCATGGCCACTGCCCAGGACCGACGCGCCAACATGAGCAGAGACATCAGATACACTGCAGGTAATAGAGACAACAACTGAAGATGGATATAACAGAGGTCAGGGACTCACAAGATATTTCTATCTTTTATAGATACACGGATACATAGGAAATAAAGACTGCGCAGCTTCATTCTGAGGCTCAGACTCCTATCTTTAATGATATTGATGCTGAATATCAGTCCAGTTGATTGTGTTCAAAGGATGAATTCCAGGCCGCTCTTGTGAAGCTATAGCTTACCGACACAAGAAGACAAAATAAAGCTGTTTCAGCTGTAAACGCATTTTCTGTAAACTGCTTTCTGCTGAGATAAAAGTGGGACTCCTGAGTCTTGCAAGATACACTGTGCCCAAGGACTAATGGTTTTAAAATAGCATTGTTGAGACGCATTGTGGATGGATGTTTGTCTGATTCAGCACTTCATAGGAGGTTCCCACTGCACCTCAGGGCTTAATAATCGAGTTTTCTCTGTCAAATCAAACAGATTCAGATTCAGGCAGCTTTAGTCACATGGTAAAAGGCCTATAGAGACCTTAAATTACATTTTAAATTAAATTAAATTCGATTAAAAAATAAAATAACATAACATAATTAAATTAAAATAAATTTAATTTCATTTAAAATTCAATTAAAATTAAAATTCAATTAAAATAAAATAGTTATTAAATTAAATTAATTTTAAAATAAAATTTCAAATTACATTTTAAATTAAATTGAATAAAATACATTTAATTTAAAATAAATTAATTTAATTCATTTCCTTTAAAATTGAAATTAAATTAAAAAAAAAAAAATTAAATAAAATTTAAAATTAAATTAAATTTGATCTAAAATAAAATAAATTAAAATAACATATAACAACATAATTAAATAAAAATTAAATTAAATTAAAAATAAAATAAAATTTAAAATAATATAAAATAAATGTCCTGGTCATGATGCACATGGGTCATTCTCAAAAAACAATGCCATTTGTACCAGATATTTTCATAGAAGGTTACTGCTTAGTTTTAAGAAATCTCATTTTCAACCTTTGGTCCAGTTATCATAGAGTGATGTGAACCCTGGGTGTTTTGAACCCTGATGATGTCACTTCCTTAAATATGATGTCAGAGAGTTCAAGCCATAGGAGGAAATGTCACAGTATAACAGGTTAGACAGAAAGCGCAGGGTGGTTGTCACTGTAAGTCCCATATATTGCCACTGAATTTGTCTTTTCTTTTTAGAAGAATGACCAAAAACACTAAAGAAGGACAGAGACAGACAGACACACGTCATCGTTTTGTAAGTTTTGTTCATTTTGCTTTATTTGTGAGCTAACCATCATCGACAGGATCTTCCGGCATTTCTGAATGCGGCACAAGAAAAACAATCAATCTCATCAGGTTTACATTGTTATTTCTAGGGCCGCATTGGCGTGTGTCGGCCGGCGTAATGAGCCGAAGCAGCCGCTGTGTGACTCTGTGCCTCAGTGCTGACTTTGAGACAGTGTCTCTCTCTGTACACATGTTCTCCTCTCACTTAGGCTGAGATCGATCGCATCCAGAGTTTCCTCCAAAGCCACCAATACTCTCAAGGTCTGCCCATCACGCCAGCTGGCTCTATCGATTTCTATCCGTGATGAGCAACCATTAGCATCAGGGAAAATGCTGAGCAAAGAAGGCCTTTTTACAAACCTGCTGTAGGCCAAATACTGGACAGTGTGGTCCAGATCAACATGAATGTGTTCCTTCATGAGAGTCTTTAAAATTTAATGGAGGACACTGAGGAGCAGAGCGAGGCATTTATATCAGGCTGTACATGGTTGTGAACTTTACAGAAGTTCAACAGAATTGTGTTAGATCAAAAGCCTTTTTCCAGACTCAATAGGTAAAGTAATCATTTATATTCCTAAAAAATATCTTTGGCTGCATTATAATGGATTCCTAATTCGAATTATTATCAATATTACACTATATTGCAATTTGACTATTGGAAATATATGTAATGGCACTCAAATGACTTGAATAAAGATTTGTTCATTTATAAAAAATTATAAAGTTAAATTATACAATAAAATTAAACACAACATTTAAATGGAATTAAATAAAAATTAAGTTCAATTATTTAATTTTATTATTTTATTACATTTGTTTTGTTTTATTTATATTTTAAATATAAAATAAAAATAGAGATTAAATAAAAAAATAAATGGTCACTTTCTTGTATTTAAATATGTAACTAAATATTTAAATAGTTGTGAAATATTTGTAAATACACATTTGCAATGATGTTGCAATTTAGTGCATTTAAAATATATTAACTTTCAATGTAATATCAGATTACACACTAGTCAAAATTATAATCAAATGTGCTTTAGTATGAAATTAATTATACAAATGATAGTTAAATTATAAAATTAAAATTAAATGTGGAATTAAATTAACAATTATTACAAATATTTAATTTTATTAAATTTATTTTATTTTCAAAATAAAATTAAAAAATAGAAATTAAATAAAAATAACTGGTCACACTTTCTTCTCTCTCTTTCTCTGTGTAGTGTAGTATGTATTTAAGTATATGTAACTGAATATTTAAATAGGTGTGAAATATTTGTATTTTGCACATTTGCAATGATGTTGCAATTTAATGCATTTAAAATATATTAACTCTCAATGTAATATCAGATTACACACTAGTCAAAATTGTAATCAAATGCTTTACATGTGCTTTAGTATGTTAGTCAACACATCAAAATAAGTGCACTTTAAACCACAACAGATTATTAAAATATAAATTAAAAGAGACGTCATTTTAAAAGTATCTCTTTACGTACACTTCTGTGGCCTTTCATTTCATTCATATTATCTGCAATATAATATACAGTCATGGCCAAAAGTTTTGAGAATGACACAAATATTAGTTTTCGCAAAGTTTGCTGCTCAACTGCTTTTAGATCTTTTGTTTCAGTTGTTTCTGTGATGTACTGAAATATAATTACAAGCACGTCATACGTTTCAAAGGCTTTTATCGACAGTTACATGACATTTATGCAAAGACTCAGTATTTGCAGTGTTGGCCCTTCTTTTTCAGGACCTCTGCAATTCGACTGGGCATGCTCTCAATCAACTTCTGGGCCAAATCCTGACTGATAGCAACCCATTCTTTCATAATCACTTCTTGGAGTTTGTCAGAATTAGTGGGTTTTTGTTTGTCCACCCGCCTCTTGAGGATTGACCACAAGTTCTCAATGGGATTAAGATCTGGGGAGTTTCCAGGCCAAGGACCCAAAATGTCAACGTTTTGGTCCCCGAGCCACTTAGTTATCACTTTTGCCTTATGGCACGGTGCTCCATCGTGCTGGAAAATGCATTGTTCTTCACCAAACTGTTGTTGGATTGTTGGAAGAAGTTGCTGTTGGAGGGTGTTTTGGTACCATTCTTTATTCATGGCTGTGTTTTTGGGCAAAATTGTGAGTGAGCCCACTCTCTTGGATGAGAAGCAACCCCACACATGAATGGTCTCAGGATGCCTTACTGTTGGCATGACACGGGACTGATGGTAGCGCTCACCTTTTCTTCTCCGGACAAGCCTTTTTCCAGATGCCCCAAACAATCGGAAAGAGGCTTCATCGGAGAATATGACTTTGCCCCAGTCCTCAGCAGTCCATTCGCCATACTTTTTGCAGAAGATCAATCTGTCCCTGATGTTTTTTTTGGAGAGAAGTGGCTTCTTTGCTGCCCTTCTTGACACCAGGCCATCTTCCAAAAGTCTTGTCCTCACTGTGTGTTCAGATGCGCTCACACCTGCCTGCTGCCATTCCTGAGCAAGCTCTGCACTGGTGGCACTCCGATCCCGCAGCTCAATCCTCTTTAGGAGACCATCCTGGCGCTTGCTGGACTTTCTTGGACGCCCTGAAGCCGCCTTAACAAGAATTGAACCTCTTTCCTTGAAGTTCTTGATCCTATAAATTGTTGATTTAGGTGCAATCTTAGTAGCCACAATATCCTTGCCTGTGAAGCCATTTTTATGCAACGCAATGATGGCTGCACGTGTTTCTTTGCAGGTCACCATGGTTAACAATGGAAGAACAATGATTTCAAGCATCACCCTCCTTTTAACATGTCAAGTCTGCCATTCTAACCCAATCAGCCTGACATAATGATCTCCAGCCTTGTGCTCCTCAACATTCTCACCTGAGTTAACAAGACGATTACTGAAATGATCACAGCAGGTCCTTTAATGACAGCAATGAAATGCAGTGGAAAGTTTTTTTTCATGGCAAAGAAGGACTATGCAATTCATCTGATCACTCTTCATAACATTCTGGAGTATATGCAAATTGCTATTATAAAAACTTAAGCAGCAACTTTTCCAATTTCCAATATTTATGTAATTCTCAAAACTTTTGGCCACGACTGTATACTTAATGTACACTCCAAAAGGGTGTTTTTACAGTCATGCCATAGAAGAAGCTTTTCTGTGAACAGTTCCATAAAAGAACCATTTTGAAGAACGTTTTAAAAATCTAAGGAGCCATTTTCCAATATAAAGAACCTTTTCTGCATTTGAAAGGTTCCGTGGATGTTCAAGGATCTTCATAGAACCATTGATGCCATAAGGGACCTTTATTTTGTAGGTATTTTGTATACTTTTAAAATTTGCATTAAACTACAAGTGCACATTCAATACAATTTAAGCAGCTTCTTTTTCACAAGGTTAATGGTGGATCAGGACAGTTGAACACCATCAGCATTAAAGCAACCAGAGTATCAGCTTCTGTGAATTAGCGTTTGTCATGTATCTGTCCTCTGACTGAATAATTTACTACCTTTCTAGGACATGCAATCTCCACTGCATCTCCACTCGCTACTTTCACCAGCACAGTAATACTTGTAGACACACATACTCCAAATCTGGAAAGTATTACATTTCCTAAATTGTGATTTCCTTCATATAATGTAGCAACATAATTCCATAGTGTCACATGTTCCCTGTGGCATTTAGACAAATCCATCCGTCGCACCAACATTATCTTCTGTAGGGTCACAGAGGAGTCTGAAACTCAACACGATAAATGTATTTATACTATAAACTAATAAATTAAAGTGTTTTATATTAACATATAATGTTAGTTAATGTTGCATTATTATTGTTAGAATGTCATTATTTCAAATTATAAACCTCTTTGTTAAATCACACAGATTCAGGCAGCTTTACTCACATGCTAAAATGCCTATATAGATAAAATAAAAAAATAAAATAAAATAAAATTGTAAAAATATAATTAAAAAATAATAAAAATTTAATTACATTAAAAATAAAATTAAATAAAATAAATTAAATAACAATTAAAAAAGAAATGAAAATTAAGTAAATTAATTTTAAAATAAAATTACACTTAAAATACAATAAATGCAAAATTAAAATTATTAAATAAAATTTAATTTATAATTTAATTGAATTTAATTTAAAAATAAAATTACATTTAAAATCAAATCTAAAATAAACCGAAATTAAACTAAAATTTGATTTAATTTAATTTAAAAATAAAATTACATAATTTAGATTTAACGTTAAAATTTAACATAAAATTTAAAATTAAATTTAACAAAATAATTGTTTAAATAAACTAACATTTAAAATGTATTTAAATTCAAAATTAAATTTAATTAAATTTGAAATATTACATTAAAATAAATTTTTAATTAAAGAAAAAAAATAAAGTGAAATAAAACAAAAATAAATACATTTGAAAATAAAATAAAAAATAAATGTAAAATTAAAACTATTAAATAAAATAAAATTTAAAATTAGATTACATTTTAAATGTTACATTTTAAATTCAATTCAAATTTAAAATTACATTTAAAATTAAATTTAACATAAAATTAAATAAAATAAAAAATGTAACTTCTCTGTTTCTCTGTGTAGTCTAGTCTTTTCCTTGGGATCTTTTATCCATGTGTCAACTGGATCCTCTATCATCATAATTACAGAGCATTCATGGTAGTTACATTCATGGTTCTTGTTAATGTGTGCTTTTATTACATTAAGAGAGTCTGAAAAATACTCACACTTCTTTTGCAGCTCCCATGATCCTAATTTTGGCTCGCTAGTTGATTTTTGTGTACAGTACATTCAGTACAAACGTGTCTGGAGATCCAAAGACGTCCTATCTGGAAGCTTTCCGGAGTCCTGGTGATCTGCAGGTCACTTTCCTCCCGCTGTCGATTGATAGATGGCAGCGCCGGTGTGGACGAGTAATATTTTGGATGACTGGGCATCTCCGCTTGCCAAAGGCAATTGATGCCTGTTTAATTCTGTTTTCAAATTTCAGCTCGCATTGAATGCTGGGTTGTTGTTAATTCAATTGGCAAGTGACCTTGCTGGTTGGCAGTACCCATACACAGCTCTGTTCTGTTCAAGTGTTCCAGAGTCCCAGCACACTTTCAAGTACCAAGTGAAGGTTGCTGGGGATAGAGAACAGTGTTATTTTAGTAGAACTGTGATACTATACTTTGAATTGTTTTGAAATATGTATGTTTATTTATTTATCATCAACGACTTTCCTTAGTAGCTGGCTAAAATTATTCCCTGATTTTGGAAGATTCATCACATTGAATCTGACATTTTCACTTCACATCTGTGTCACTGTAATGAAGAAATTAAATTAAAACATTAAATCATTAAAATATCAGAATTGAATGTTTTTGAAAGTCATTTTCTTATCAAAAATACAATAAAAACGGCATCATTTTGATATATTACAATTTCAAATAGCTGTTTTCTATGTGAATATCTGTTTAAATGTAGTTGGTTTCTGTGATCAAAGCTGAATTTATAGCATCATTACTCCAGTCTTCAGTGTCACGTGATCCTTCAGAAATCATTCTTTGCTGCTCAAGAAACATTTCTGATTATTATCGGAAATTGTTGAAAACCGTTTAAAATAGTTATAAAATTTAAATTTAAATAAATTAAAAATTTAATCAAAATTAAATGCATTTAAAATAAAATAAAAAAATGTACAATTAAAATTCTTAAAATAAAATGTAAAATAAAAATAATTGAAATTGAAAATTATTTTTTTATTAAATTAAATTAAATTAAAAAATAATAAATTGAACGTGAAATTTATAATAAATTGAACATAAAATTTATAATAAATTTAGCATAAAATTTTAAATAAATCCAGGCCTCTCGTATGACACAGCTCTGATTTTGGATTGTGACATTTTCACTTCACATCTGCGTCATTGTCATGTAGAAATAATTTACATATACATACACTACCATTAAAACATAAGCAAATGACTTTCAAAAACCTCAAATTATTATCAAAAACAACAAAAACACCATAATTTACAATTTCAAATAGCTGTTTTCTATGTGAATATCTGTTAAAATTGATTTCTGTGATCAAAGGCGAATTTATAGCATCATTACTCCAGTCTTCAGTGTCACGTGATCCTTCAGAAATCATTCTTTGCTTCTCAAGAAAAAATTCTGATTATTATCAGAACTTATGTTGAAAACCGTTGTACTGTTTCATCGATGAATAGAAAGTTCAAAACAGCGTTTATTTGAATTCAATGCAAGTTAACACATCCTCGCTGAATTAAGGTATTAATTAAAAAATATAAAAATAAAAGAACTCATAGATAAATCACAAATCCATTATAGAAATTAATACTTTAATTTAGCAAGGATGCTTTAAATTGATCAAAAGTGATGATAAAGACATTTATAATGTTACAAAAGATTTCTATGCTGTTCTTCTGAACTTTCTATTCATCAAAGAAACCTGGGGAAAAAATACGCAGCTGTTTTCAACATAATAATAATAATAATAATAATAATAATAATAATAATAGTAATACATTTTTTGAGCAGAAAATCAGAAGATTAGAATGATTTCTGAAGGATCATGTGACTGGAGTAATAACGCTAAAAATTCAGCTTTGAAATCACAGGAATAATTTAGATTTTAAAATATATTCAAATAGAAAACTGTTATTTTAAGTAGTTAAAATATTTCACATTTTTACAGTTTTTGCTGTACTTTGGATTAAATAAATGCAGGTCTGGTGAGCAGAAGACACTTTTTAAAAACATGAAAAATCTTACTGTCCAAAAACTATTGACTGCTAGTATTTCTGTCCTTCCCCATTCAAGCCGTACTTGCAAGACTGAAAACAGCTGGCTGAGTGTCTTTATAAGATGAGAAGAGTGAACTGACGTGCCTGGAAAGCGACTTTGGTGTGGTGTGGTGCAGTGAACTGTAAGTTGCACATTTTGCTTCACTGGAGAGACATTTTTTCGCAGGTATGCAGCACATACTTTATTACAGTTTATTTTTTTTAAAAAATGTTTCCTTGCTTGCTTTTTGTTTCATATACAATTAATTACAACAGTACCACAAAATATGAACACACTCTGCCTGTCTCTCTCTCTGTCTCACACTCAGAGCTGCATTGCAGTGCTTCCTCACACAGCCAAAAACACACTAGTCAAGGTCTAATTCGGGATTTCTGCATATATTTACTGACCTACTTCAGAATGGAAGTAGAGAGAACAGACAGAGTTTCAGGTTTTTAGTCTTTCATTTGTTTCTTTTGTAATAAGCAGTAATTAAGAATGTGGAGTGATAATTAGGTTCTCTGGTTATTACAGCAGGTGTCCTCTAGAGGCAGAGTTGCAGTGCCTTTATCTGACTTTTCAGCTCAAGTACTGTGCTATTTTTGCACCACTAGTGGCACCGAAAGGAACTGCAAAAATAGTGAATGCTTCCAACAGATTTTCCAGGAATTTTCAGGTTTCCTCCACTATTAGATGCCCTTGTTAAGACAGAACAGAGTTCTGGATCCCTGCTTATTAAACATGCCTATGCACAGATTTAATCTTAGAGTGTGTGTGTGTGTGTGTGTGTGTGTTTGTTTTTGTGACATATCAGGACACAAATTGGTGTAATAACATGGGTATGACATAGGTATTACAAGGAGAGGGTGACTTATGAGGACATTGCCCATGTCCCCACTTTTCAAAAGGCTTATAAATCATACAGAATACGTTTTTTTGAGAATGTAAAGATATGCACAGTCTCCTGTGAGGGCTAGGTTTAGGTGTAGGGAAGGTGTAGGGTGATAGCAAATATCGTTTGTACAGTATAAAAACCATTACGTCTATGGAATGTCCCCACAATTCACAAAAACAAACGTGTGTGTGTGTGTGTGTGTGTGTGTGTGTGTGTGTGTGTGTGTGTGTGTGTGTGTGTGTGTGTGTGTGTGTGTGTGTGTGTAATATCCACAATTAAGATTTAAAAGCAGTCTTTGAAGCGGAACACCGCTAAGTGTTAAGTTAGGATCTAAGCATTGACATTGACTGGCGCTCTATTTTATGTTAATGACATTCATTTGGCAATGTTGCTGCAACATGTCCGTTGCCCACATTTTCAAGTTCATTATTGTGATTTATAGTTTTCACATTTGGAAGAGAGGCATATGCATGTTTTATGTGTGTACATTCATTCTCTGAATCACATGTATGTACATTTGAGAAATGATCGTAATATCAAATGTTGGATAATTTCTATGCAACATTTGAAAAAGGAGACCCTCTGTCTTTAAAAATGTACAGCAAATGTAAAAACACAAATGTTATTTGTGCATTTTTTTTTTTAAATGTCGTTTTCTTTTCTTTAAATGTTACCTTTTGCTTTAGAGCGTTTAGAGAACATTCAAAAGTAACATTACCAAGCAAAATGATACAATTTAATTTTTCTTTCAAGTTTGCATAAAAAGTAAAATACGGATGATTTGTACACATTTACAGTATTCCTGCATAAAATATCTGAACAGTCTTGTGCAGGTTTACTGTTGGTGGCCCAAAACTATACAAAATTACAAAAAATGTTGTCCAACGAATATTTGTGAGCAGATAATAACAGTTTGTTATGTATTTTTTGGTTTTATGTTCTTATTTATATTTTGCGTTCAAATATTGAATGAAGTAGGTCTCTTAAAGGCTCAAAGAAATCAAAATTGTTGTCTTAAACACCTTTTAATTTTGCTCAGGTGTGTTTTTGTGCTCATCTTCAAAAAAAAAACAAAAAAAAACAAACAAAACCTCAATAGTACTCTAACTGTTGCTTAGAAAATAAATGAACATGGTCATAATAGATGGATAGTTATAAGTGTAGTTATAGCATCTACACTTTTCCTTTCAAATGAAATGTGTCAGAATAAATAAATGTCTTCAAGACAGCTCAAGACAGAAATACCAGGTGATTTGGCACGTGATCATGAAAGAAAACGTCATATGATAGTCACATGTGACCCTGGACCACAAAACCAGTCATAAGGGTCAATTTTTGGAAATATATCTTAATGATTTTTGGCATAAAAGAAAAATCGATCATTTTGACCCCATACACTGTATTTTTGACTATTGCTACAAATATACCTATGCCACTTAAGACTGGTTTTGTGGTCCAGGGTCACATATTACAAATACATTTTAGGGGAATAAAAAATGATTCCTTAATTCAAACAGTCTAGAGCAGGGTCCCCAAACGTTTTTCTGAGAGGGCCACATAATTTTCTTTTCTTTAATGGGGGGCCGGTTCGGTTTATAAAAGAAAATACCATGGGCCGGACTGACTGCTAGTATTATTATTATTTTATTATGATTTTACCTGTATTTATTCTACCTTTTAATGCTAGAATAGTTTATTTTGTTATGCACCACACAGACAAATGATCATTTCTTTTCAAAAGATATACAGGTGCATCTCAATAAATTAGAAAGTTCATATATTTCAGTAATTCAACTCAAATTGTGAAACTTGTGTATTAAATGTAATACACACAGACTGAAGTAGTTTTAAGTCTTTGGCTCTTTTAATTGTGATGATTTGGCTCACATTTAACAAAAACCCACCAATCTCAACAAATTTGAATATGGTGACATGCTAATCAGATTATCAACTCGAAACGCCTGCAAAGGTTTCCTGAGCCTTCAAAATGGTCTGTCAGTTTGGTTCACTAGGCTACACAATCATGGGGAAGACTGCTGATCTGATAGTTGTCCAGAAGACAATCATTGACACCCTTCGGAAGGAGAGTAAGCCACAAACATTGATTGCCAAAGAAGCTGGCTGTTCACAGAGTGCTGCATCCAAGCATGTTAACAGAAAGTTGAGTGGAAGGAAAAATTGTGGAAGAAAAAGATGCACAACCAAACCGAAAGAACCGCAGCCTTGAGAGACTTGTCAAGCAAAATCGATTCAAGAATCCATTGTGTTTTTTGAATCACAAGCCAAACTCTGCCTTCATCATTTTCAGCGCTTCCACAGACTTTTCAACTGGGAATGGGGCCACTGGTTTCTCAGCTGAAAAACTTTGGGTAACTGGGAGATGAGTGAAGTACCTGTCATCGCTCTGAATTTTCTAGCTGGCTTGCGCATCACCTGTTCGATAACGATGACACATTTTGTTGAATGTACCATTCTGTTGGTGAATTTAACAAATAATTAGGCTATGTTAATAACTAAGAAAATTAACTAAGAAATTTTAGTTTGAAAGCCAACCTTAGTTTTGGGGTCCCTGGTCTAGAGTTTTTTTTAGTCTTATCTTATCAAAAGAAGAGGTGTAAAAAACAGAGACGTAAAGATGTGCAGGAAAGCTGATTTGAAAGTGATACTGCAGGGGTGAAATAAACCAGCTCAGCCCATTTCTGCACCCTGTGAACTTTTCTGCACTGATGCCATGAGACGCTGCTGAACACTAAGAAGCTGATGTTGATTTCTTGAACACTGCTGCCTCTTGGTGGTGAAAAATAGAAGTAGAAAATAGTGGAAAACAAAAGCACAGAGCTTTTCCTTGCTATGCTGTATGTTCAAGTCAACATGAAATCAACAATTTTACCCTAATTACGTCTCGTGTTCCATGTCAGTGATTTATCTGTGCATCTTATTCAAATTAAAAAATGGCTTGATTTTATTATTGATCATCTATACTCTAATAACTCACTCCACATTTGAAATGAGCTATTAATCAGTTTAAGATATTAATGTAACAGCATGAACATTTGACATTTCTTGTAATTCTGCAAAGAAAATCTGATTTATTAGATACAAGATTTTTTTTTCTCAAGTTTTTTGCTTTTTTAAAATTCCATTGGGGAAATAAGCCATACCAGAGTAACCAGATTATGACATTTTGTTTAAAAATTGTAGGTTAAAATGATAAAAAATAAATAAAACATGCAAGATTTATTATTTCAGAATATGATCTTATATTATATAATATATATTTAATTTTTTTAAATTAAATATTTATTTATTAAATGTTAAATATTTGAAATATTTAAAACAGAAGGTGAATTTTTATTTCATGCTGATTTACACTCTCAAAAATAAAGGTGCTTTAAAAGGTTCTTCACAGTGATGGCACAGAAGAACCATTTTTGGTTCCACAAAGAACCTTCTCTTTCTGACCTTTTTATAATCTTCAGATGCCAAAGGTTTTTATGGAACCATTTGGACGAATAAGGTTCTTCTATAGCATCGTGAAACCTCTTTATTTTTAAGAGCATACCTGCAGCATACTGTATTTTGCCAAACAGCCTGAGAGTAAAGATGCCTATAGTCTACCAGTAAGATTTAGTCCAAGGTCAAGTCCATCTCCTGCATGTACAGAGCAGCAGTTTGATGAATGTGATCAATCATGTTTAAGAGCCAGTAGGGCTGATATACAGTCTGTCCACATAACCTCACACACAGGAGAAATCTGTTACTGACCAGCTAAAACACACATCCAGCTCTGCTGCTACACACTAGTCACAGCCTCCATCTGTCACTGTCACTGGAGAGATACCACCAGACATGCAACAGCTATATTAATGCATCCAAACCCAGAAACATAGACGCTATCATGCATTAGCTTTTTAAGACAGGACACTATAAGCAAAACCATTGTTTTCCCTCCTGCACTGAGTCTGTATAATCCTTACTTCAGCAGTTCTTACTGTACATACAGTGAGGGAAATATTATTTGATCCCCTGCTGATTTTGTATTGCACACTGACAAAGTTTATTTGTAAGAGACAGAATAACAACAGCAACAAAAACCAAGCAAATACATTTTTAAAACGTTATAAATTGAATCGCATTTGAATGCAAATCAAAGTGATTGCCAACAAGGGTTTTGCCACCAAGCACTAAGTCATGTTTTGCGAAGGGGTCAAATACTCATTTCACTCATTAAAATGCAAATCAATTTATAACCTTCTGGAAATGCGTTTTTCTAGATTTTTGTTGTTGTTATTCGGTCTCTCACTGTTCAAATAAACCTACCATTACATTTAGAAACATACAAAATCAGCAGGGAATCAAATATTTTTTCCCTCGCTGTATGCTAAATTTTATATAGTTTTATTCCTATCTGTATTTATTTATTTTACTTTTTTTCAGAGGTTACAGGTATGTTCATCATTCAGCCAATTTATATATCTTTATTCAATGCAAAATATTTTGCTCCAAATGCAGTTTAGTGAAAGCTAAACTCAACCATGTTTTCTTTTAAGGTCTTTGCAGAACTATTGTGTGACACTCAGAACAAATGATTAAGACTCCTGCTTCATGTTTCTTGTGATTGGCTGTTGTCACTATAGATGCCACTTTCAGGTGCACATGCTCAGAGTTAATCATAAACTCTGAATCGAACATTGTGTTGACAAAGAAAGGTTAAAGCGAGGTTGTGAACCAACTAAACCTGGTTGGATGTGTTTGGTTTTGTCATCTCTAAACGCCCACAGATCACTGATGGAGACATGCATCATCCTGCCCTTCTCTTCTCTTTCTCACACAGACACACAGGTATTGTGTTTGCAACAGACAGACAGACAGCAGTGTAATGTGTGTGCAGTGGATTAATGATTACTCCAGCTCGGCTGACTTTGCACTCAACAGGAAGCCAAAGGCATGAGCAGGATCCTGAGCCAGATATAGAGATGGCAGCTGCTCACCGCTGCGTCACATCTCACATCTGCCAAATCACTCTGGGTAGAGCTCAAAGGTGACTTCGGCACGGTCCGTCCTCGATGCGCACATGTGAACAATCCCTTACAGCACACTGTTAATAATAAGGAGAAAAGGCTTTTTATGTAAGAATACTCCAATGCAAACTGTTTTGCTTCAAGAGAGCAGCCATGCATTTGTGTTCTGTTTTACTTCCTTTTATATTCATTTACTCTTCATCAATTCATTGATTTATGCATTGATTAGTCCATTTATATTATATTACTTTTCATATAATTTTCCCATTTTTGTTTAGTCTTATAACTTGTCTTCACGAGTAACGAAAATACGTGAATGCCTTCAAGGTTTTTAATGTCACAGGACATTGTGAAACACTAATTTTCCAATGATCTTGGCATAATACCACTTAGTGCTGGTTAGACAAAGTCTGAGCATTGAGACATACACAACTAAGTTTTTTAACATCACTTTGTCTCCTGCTTCTGCTCCTCTCTGGCTCTGCTCAGTCAACTTTTTGGCTGATAGAAGACTGTTAATACCATTTTGGGTACCAAACAAGACTAGCTGTGAACGGGTTTGATGTATTAAACAGTTTTGCTGATATTTTAAAAACAGATATATAAAACATTTTTTGACAGACACGGCATCCAGGGCTGGATCTCATATTCCTGGCGTGGAGGCATGATCTAACAACATATTGCAAAAGCACACAGATAAATCACGAAAGCATATTAAAGACAAATAATTCTTGCAATAAATCTATTATTTCAAGTTGTTGAGATTTGAGAAAGCAGATCCCAGATGATGCTGCATTGTGCAATTCAATTCTCAACCAAGCTGCTTTTGAAAGACTGCTTTCAATGCATGTAATTCACATCTGGAACAAATTGGTAATAATATTTACCTGTTAAAGTTTCACAATCTGTCCGAAAGCATTGTTCTCTGGAAAGTCACGTCTTTTGAATGACTGTTTAAACATTTAAATGTCAGACTTTTCAGACGCCAGTTCTTTTCAGTGTCAAAACAAAACTTTGGAAACTGGAAACTTTGTCCAAAGCTGCAGCCGTTCCGTAATTAAAGCAAGACAAGTACATCAGTGAACTCCCATAGCACTACTGCACAAAGAACTACAAGCTTTTAGACCACAGGACACAAGGGGGATCTGGATCAACATACTGTAGAAGTAGCTGACAAATATCGTGTCCAATGTATGCAAATGCATAACGGAATATGTACAATTGAAAACATAATTTTGAAGTAAAATACTTCAAATGTAGTCTTTTAATTATCATGATGTCATATAAGCTGCATGTATATTTACAATAGAGTTAACAAAATGATGTTTTTAAATAGTTTTACACAATGAAACGTTAGCTTAAACAAGGGCCATGTTGATGGAAAAAATATATGAGATGGAAAGGAAAAATTATATCTTATTAAAATATTGCATTCCCCCAAAGTTACAAATGTAACACAAGAACAAGACACTGTGTCATGGTAACACTATGGGAATGCCAGTGGCATGACTAGAGTGTGGGGTATCATGAAGAGCATTAAAGGGCACCTACATCATGGAGTTTTCAGATTCTAATTGTATGAAGGAAGATAAACAAGCATCCCTGCAACACCCATAACCTTACTGAGAGAGTATTACCACTCTGAATGGTCTCATACCTCTTTTCCACTGGAGCTGGTGCCAGAGCTAGAGCTGGAGCTGGTGCTCGGCCAAGAGTAGCACTCTACGAACCCTCTACGTCACCAACCTTTAACCGGAATCACTTGTCATCTCTTGCAGAAAGAGAGAATTGGTGGCATTTGGCAAATAACCTCTCCTGAGATTCCCTCACACCTATGCATACACTTCATGCCAGAGAAGTGATAAGGCTAGACTGACAGAAGAACCTCATACAGGCCTGCTTCCTTCTGAATGTTAGGGTAGATCAGTACGCAACCTCTAAACCAGGGTCCTGGAGGGCCAGCGTCCTGCGGAGTTTAGCTCCAACCCCACAGAGAAGTGCAGCTGAACCAGCTAATCAAGCTCTTACTTAGGCACACTAGAAACTTTTCAGCAGGTGTATTGAGGCAAGGTGGAGCTAAACTCTGCAGGACACGACCCTGTAGGACCTGCTCTAGAGATATCGTGATAAATCTTTAAATTGGAACACGATAATCAGCTAGAATTGCCCGGTGCTCACAACTAAGTGAAACATGTCATGGAGAAAAGGTGGACAAATAATTACCTGATTCTGCAACCTCTCTCTATGGTCCCCAGGATCCACGCAGAAGCCATTATGCTGCCATGCGCTTAGGAGGGCAGGTGTCACATGGCAGCAGTATTGCTGAGCGAAGACTGAGAGATAACCCTAAGCCTGTAAGTGACTGCTGACCCCAGAAACACTCTCCTGAGGAAAAAAAGGACAGTCTGCCTGGTGGCACGAAGAGCCAGATATGTTGCCTGGCAAAGGTTTTTTGTCACCTCAGGGAATACATCCTCATCCTTATCCAACTCTTTGAGGAGGTCAGGCTGATAGGCCTTTAACACCGCCATAGTGTGCATGGACCCCAAGCCTGACCTACCACTGAAATCTCAAATATGCCTTTTTTGGCTCAGAATGAGTTGTCTTAAATGTACTTACGACAGCAGAGATGTGATGACGTCATTTATTACCATTCATTATTCCATTTACCACACAGTAGCACAGGCACATTATATTAAAGGTTAAAGGATATCTTAATATTCCCTTTAAATTAAAAAAAAAACTGAGTGACAAGGAAAACTCTACGTTCTCAAAAAATGTGGTTAGATCACTGCAAACAGGGATTGTTTTTCATCATGAAAGCATAACATGAAAAACATGATCATCTAGGCCTGGGTTACACATGACAATTTCATAATTCATCTGTTTTTCTCTGACAATGACGACAGTCTCTGGCAGTATTCCCCAGCTTTGCAGTCAGACAGCAAGAAACAGACATCAGCACATCAGAGCTGTTCTCAACATCCATAAAACAAACCATATGACTGCTGATGGCACTTAACATAAAAGAAGCTATAAATCATGTCACAAATGACAGAAGTAAAACAAAAGTATTGAATAAGATTGTAAGGCAGGGTTCTACGCACAGATATGATTATGTACTGTATATTAATTAAATGCATGAAATGCAAGACTAAGCAGCACTGTACATACTTTGGTCACTTTTTAATAATCTAAAAAATAAGAAAATAACATTGCAAAACACAACAAGTATGTATATGCCATATGCTTTTTTAGTCAGAGGTTCCTCAAAAGAAAACCTATTTAAAATGCTTCAGATAATAATTGACAAGTCAGCTAATCCAGGACGTGATTCATTGTAAAAATGGTAAATGACTTCAATACATTGTTAGTTATGTGTAAACATTTGTGTTACACCAAAAATGCTTATAAAAACAAAAACAAAAGACAAACTGAAAAAGCAGCTAATTTTTCACACTCCTCAGAGATCTGCAGTATTCCCTAGTAGACAAAACACTGTCAGTTTACATTTACAGATTTGTAGCGCAAGTGTTTCTGTAGTACTGGCTGGTTTCAGATCTGTAGTGTGAGCTTTACAGGAAAAATAAGAAATAAAGTTACTTTTGAAGGGATGTTGGTATTTGAAGGTAAGCAGAAATTGGTGGAATTAAAGTAACTGTAAAGCTACTCTTGTAGACTAGTTTAACCAAAGCTGCCTGATATTTTCTCTATAAAGTAAAATAAACTAGATTATTTAAAATGTGAGACACTGGGCATTAAAACTAGACTTTTAGAACTTCATTTTAATCATAAAAATGAATCGACATTTGCATGTAGTGACAAAAGATGAAACAAAAAGGTGTCAAAAAAGAAGTTTTTTTTTTTTTTTTACAAAACCCTTATATGGATTTTTACAAAAAATATGTTTAGTAATTTCACTAAAATTCTTTTACCATGGCACTTATCAAACAATCCTTAGGTTAAAACAATCTAGAAGCAGTATCTTGTATCAGCAGGCATTTGAACCTTGGAATTATTTTACTGTACATCTTTTAGAGGAATATTTTAAAATGAGAAAGGTCCGTCACAGAGTGAGGAGACAGAAATAAGGCTTTGAGCCTGCAATAACCAAAAATCCCATCCATGTGTAGAGGAGGAATGATCTTTTCAAGGCCTCAGCTATGTTGATACACAATGTCTTTCATATGATACTTTATGCGCGTCCCGTAAAGCTCTCTGATAGCAGAGGTTGAGCTGGGGTGAGGAATTTGTACCAGATTCTCCAAAAATATGGCAAAGGTGGCAAAGGCTTAACACTTGTGCTTCATGGCAAGCTGAAAAGAGAGAGACCGTTAATGACCAAATTGCACATTTCTGAACAAATGCACTACAAAATGTCTAAAAAACATCTTTTTCCATACATGCTTATTTAATTAATTTGGTAAAATACATTTACATACACTACTGTTCTAAAGTATTTTATTAAAACCAATACTTTTATTTAAAAATGATGCAAACAATGCTTTTCTTGCTTATATTTTTGTCTTGTTTCCAGATAAAATATCTAAATATTCTTAAATCAAGATGGATTTTCTATACGAGTAAAACATTATTTTCTTGTTTTCATAAAAAAAAAAAAAAAAATTAAGTGAGTTAAATAATCTGCCAGTGGGGTAAGAAAAATAATCTTATTTCAAAGAGAAAGCAAGATTATTTTTCTTACCCCATTGGCAGATTATTTTGCTTGTTTTAAGCAAAAATGCACTTAATTTTGACTTGTTTTTTCTGAAAATTTTAACCTGTCTAGAAAATCCTTGATTTAAGAATTTTTAGATATTTTGGCTGAAAAAAAGACAAAAAATCTAAGTAAGAAAAGCATTTTTTGTAGTGTTTAATGAATCAAAAGTCACAGTAAAAACATTACTATTACAGTCAAGTATTAATGTTATATTATTTCAAACATACTAAAATATTGGGCAGCACAACTGTTTTCAACATTGATAATAATCAGAAATGTTTCTTGAGCAGCAAATCAGCTTTTTAGAATTACTTCTGAAGGATCATTTGATACTAAAGACTAGAGTAATGATGCCGAAAATCCAGCTTAGATCACAGAAATTAATTCAATTTTAACATATTTCGCAACATTTCTGTATTACAGTATTTCTGATCAAACAGATCAGCCTTGGTGAGCAGAAGAAACATTAAATAAATCTTCCTGAGGCCATATTTTTGAACAGTAGTGTAGGTGAGACACTGGCTGTGTCTCTTTCACGCAGTCGCCACATGAAGGCAGCACAGCAACACAAATGCTTTTTTTACTTACGTTTTAGAAAATCTTAAGAAACTGGTCAAAAAGACAAAGAGCAAAGGCAAACATGTGGTACACTTTACCTTGTGTGCAGTGTCTGCAAAATGCTGGGCGCTGTTCATCATCTCGCCCGTCTTCTGCTCCACGCGTCCCAGTCTCTCGCCGCGCTCGTTCAGCGCCTGACTGGCCTTCTGCACCGCACTGCTAACACTGTCTGCTGCCTCGTGCAGGATACTGTTACCTACACACAACATCAAGAGAAACAGCGTGAGGAAAAACACCTCCACAGAACGCATGCTAGAAGTAACAGTCTAGCCTTGTGGGAAAAAAAAAAGTACACCTCTGCATTCTAATTCCAGAAATGATATACATAAGAATATATTTAAAATTGTCATATGAGAAATCTAATTTGCCTTGATCTTTTGGCATTTAAGAGTCTTTGCACCATTAAAACATCCTGCAAGTTCAGCCGATCCTTGGCCAGCCAAGCCTTAAAGGACACGCCTCTTAGACATGAGGGTTGAAAACAAAACTTTCTTAAAACATAAGGAATCCCCAAGGAACATATATACATCAAATAAAGATGCATTAGTTTACATTTATATTAAATGTACCAAGTTAAACTTAAGAGTGCTTTTTGACCCACTTAAGTACATCTTTATATGTAATTTCATTATTACTTCTATCGTCTTTGAAATATGGCTAAAATTACTGCTGAATGTATTGACAAGCATTTATGACAAACTAAATAATACACTAATGACATTTATATTAGAAAATGTTGGCATGTATTTAAATTCATTTATAATAGATGCTTTAATGAAGTTGCTACTTTAGTAAAATATATTATATATTGTATATTTAAAATTAACTTTAAACGTAATATTGAATAACACTCTATTGTTAAAATAATAACCAAGTACTTTACATTTGCCAATGACAAAGATTAATAAAACATGGTGTAAAATGTACTTTGTCAGAAAGTGAATTTGCACTTTCTATAAGCCAGTCTGCTGTTTTTGTTTCATGCAGGTTTTATGTAGTATAGTTTCACAAAGCTAAAGTCAGACTATTCTGTTTTTGCTTTAAATTTGGAAATGATACAATCCAATTACAATCTCAATAACATGTATGCAGCATCTTTTGTTTGGGTCGTGATTAAAATACAGTGGTCGCCTCTAATTTTTAATGAAAAGCACATGCATAGCAAAACTTTTAATTTGACATTAAGAAAAAGTGCACTTTTTAAAAGTGTATTTAAAACAGTAATGAAAGTGTCTCTCGTCAAACTTTAAAGCTTAAGCGACCTTTTATTTCACTCTTATTAAGAAATCAGTAACATCTGCAAGAACCATTTTTTAAAATTTACTTTTAAGATTAAAAGCACACTACAATTGTATATTTAGTACGCTTACAGTAAGTTTAATTCCAGCATAGCATGACTTAGATTGACATAAAGTGGAACTTTTAAGAGGACCACAACACAATGGTAAGCTAAAAATCATGCAGACTCATTCAGAAATGATCCTGAAAATCACAATCACATCCTAATGGTGGAACAAAACATGGTGGCACAAGGTTTTCCATTATAAGATGTGTTGAACTGGTCATATGTGTCCAGTATTATGAAAGCCATTTGGGCACAACATGCTGTTTAGTCCATACAGCATCTGTCCATGGTGTTTGAGAATGAACCCCCACGGTTTTCGTCCCACACCTGAGCAGCTTCACTTTATTTGTTTTGCACTGGTGTGAGACTTAGACCGGAGGGACCAGAGAGACTGTCTTCTTCAGCTGCACATGAGCGATTATTACATTAACTACAGATCATTAACTACAGAGAGACAAATGTTAAAACTGGTGCCATATGCCCATGCATTAATATGTTGCAGGATTATGTTACTGATGATTTAAAGTTTTAAATTTAAACTTTTAAAATGACTTAGCATACCATAAAAACATGTTCATTATTTGAAATAAAATCATTAATTTAAATAAACATTTAAAAACTTAAAGATGTACTAAAATAAAATTAATTAATAAAAAGCTAAACTTAATAAAAACTTTGCACAAATATTTAAAAAAATAAAATAAATTTATAAAATAATTCATTACTATATAATGAAGAACATTTTAATAATCTAAAGAATGTTTTCCCACTATAATGAAGCTTTTTGTTCAATGAAAAATAACCATTCTCCATATCTCTATAAGTATTATACACTACCAGTCAAAAGTTTTTGGACAGTAAGATTTTTTTTTAAGTGTCTTCTGCTCACCAAGCCTGCATTTATTTGAAAACAGTTACATTTTGAAATATTTTTGCCATTTAAAATAACTGTTTTGTTTTTTTAATATATTATCAAATGTAATTTATCCCTGATATTTCAAAGCTGAATTTTTAGCATCATTACTCCAGTCACATGATCCTTCTAATATCATCTAATATTCTTATTTGCTGCTCAAAAACAATTATGTTGAAAACAGGCTGAGCAGAATTTTTTTCAGGTTTCTTTGCTGAATAGAAAGTTCAGAAGAACAGCATTTATCTAAAATAGCTATCTTTTGCAACTTCATAAATGTCTTTAACATCACTTTTGATAAAATTTAAAGCATCCTTGCTAAATAAAAAAATAATTTCTATAATTTCTTTCTCAAAAAAAAACAAAACAAAAAAATTTATTATTATACTGACTCCAAGCTTTTGAATGGCATAGCGTATAATGTTACAAAAGCTTTTTGTTTCAGATAAATGCTTTGGATCTTTGTATTAATTTAAGAATTCCTAACTAAATGTACTCAACTGGTTTAAAAATTGATAATAATAATAATAATAATAATAATAATAATAATAATAATAATAATAATAATAATAATAATAATAATAATACAATACGATTTTTAAACAGCATATTAGAATGATTTCTGCAGGAACATTTGACACTTAAGACTGGAGTAAATTAGCTAAAATAAATTAGCTTTGATCACAGGAATAAATTACATTTTAAAATATATTAAGATAGAAAGCAGTTAATTTAAACAGTATAAATATTTCACAATATTACAGCTTTTGCTGTATTTTGGATCAAATAAATTGCAGGCTTGCTGAGCAAAGGAGACTTCTTTAAAAAAACATCTTAATGTTCAAAAACTTTTGACTGGTAGTGTATGTCTTTAAGCTCACAATCAGGTGTATTCATGTCTGCTCAGCTTCACTGAGTCCTGCCAGGCAACAGAAGCAGGAATCTGACCCTCAGCTCTATTTCCCACAATAACAGTCTGTCCTGTCGCTGAGTCAGAGTGCCACTAAAAGAATAAAGACAAGAGCAACACTAAAAGCTGTTATTTATTAAGTGGGAGGAATGAATGGCAATCAGAGAAGGAGCTTCCCCCAGGATACAGTTAAAATAGCATCAGCACCTTCCTAGACAAACCAACACTTTAATTGTAGCATACAAACGTGAACTGTCTGCACTCGCAATAGTGCTGCTGCAACGCAGAACATGTTCTGATTAAACAAATGCATGAATAATCTAAAGACATAACCCAACATCAATGCCTGTGCCTTAAAAAATGTTAGACAATGTAACAAAAAGAGTGGTAGAAAAACAACAGGTGCAATCCTTTATAGTATGTGTAATTTATTTTTTAAAATTATATATCGTAAGCCACTTAAAATGAGAATCTTTTGACATTTGAAATTGATTACTAACCAACACTGATTATTTACATTATTTAGTCACAAATCAAGATTAATGCAGCTGCATAAGCAGGGCTGCACTGAGAAAACCAATGTATTGTTACACCTCTAAATTACACCCAGTAATGTGTCAACAAACAGAAAAGAATCTGAAAAAGTGAGTGTCAGGGTAATTAGAGTAAAAGAAAACCATCCATTAATCATATCCTTAGGTTATATGCTATAAACATCAAAGAAAACTTGCTAAAAGTAACAAAGAGCAGAACAGAACAGATTTGCTGTACTGCACAAAAATCAGTGGAACAATAAAGAACAAAATATTATATGAGTAGGGTTGAAAATAGTTACAAATGTGAGACTCAAGTCGGTTCAGATGGTTAATGAATTGAAGTGCAGTTAGGGAAACTAACTGTCTTCAGAAATGTTTAGATGCCGTATTGCCTCCCTATAATGCCTATAAAAAGTAGTATTAAAAGCACTGATTTTGAAGAAAACGTACATTGTTGCTGTTCCATAAGCGCCACCTGCTGTCAGAAAGCGAATTTGCACTTTCATTCAGCCCGTCTGCCGTTTTTGTTTCATGCAGGTATGTTTTATGTAGTATAGTTTCACAAAGCTAAAGTATGACCATTCTATTTTGGCTTTAAATTTTGACATTATACAATCTAGTTATAATCTAAATAACATGTATGCAGCATCTTTGTTGATTCGTGATTAAAATACAGCAGATGTCCATTTTTAATGGAAAAAGCACATGCATAGCCTTAGTTTTGTTTATATTAAGAGATTTCTGTTATTTGTATTAATTTATTTGATTTGGATTTG